>NC_069504.1:19966205-19976205 GCF_027579735.1 Bombina bombina | reverse complement strand
ATACCCAGTCATTCGACCGAAACCAAACGAGAAAGGAGAAAACTATAGGGTGCAGTGGTGACTGGAGTTATAATTTAAAATTTAGACCTGCCGTAAAAAACAGGGCGGGCCGTGGACTGACTACACTACAGGAGAAATGAATTTATCAGGTAAGCATAAATTATATTTTCTCCTGTTAAGTGTAGTCAGTCCACGGGTCATCCATTACTTATGGGATACCAATACCAAAGCTAAAAGTACACGGATGACGGGAGGGACAGGCAGGATCTTTACACGGAAGGAACCACTGCCTGTAGAACCTCTCTCCCAAAAACAGCCTCCGAAGAAGCAAAAGTGTCAAATTTGTAAAATTTTGAAAAAGTGTGAAGTGAAGACCAAGTTGCAGCCTTGCAAATCTGTTCAACAGAGGCCTCATTCTTAAAGGCCCAGGTGGAAGCCACAGCTCTAGTAGAATGAGCCGTAATCCTTTCAGGAGGCTGCTGTCCAGCAGTCTCATAGGCTAAACGTATTATGCTACGAAGCCAAAAAGAGAGAGAGGTAGCCGAAGCTTTTTGACCTCTCCTCTGTCCAGAATAAACGACAAACCGGGAAGAAGTTTGACGAAAATCTTTAGTTGCCTGCAAATAAAATTTCAGGGCACGGACGACGTCCAGATTGTGCAGAAGTCGTTCCTTCTTTGAAGAAGGGTTAGGGCACAATGATGGAACAACAATCTCTTGATTGATATTCTTGTTAGTGACTACCTTAGGTAAGAACCCAGGTTTAGTACGCAGAACTACCTTGTCTGAATGAAAAATCAGATAAGGAGAATCACAATGTAAGGCCGATAACTCAGAGACTCTTCGAGCCGAGGAAATAGCCATTAAAAACAGAACTTTCCAAGATAACAGTTTGATATCAATGGAATGAAGGGGTTCAAACGGAACACCTTGCAGAACTTTAAGAACTAAGTTTAAGCTCCACGGCGGAGCAACAGTCTTAAACACAGGCTTAATCCTAGCCAAAGCCTGACAAAAAGCCTGAACGTCTGGAACTTCTGCCAGACGTTTGTGTAAAAGGATAGACAGAGCTGAAATCTGTCCCTTTAACGAACTAGCAGATAAACCCTTTTCTAAACCTTCTTGTAGAAAAGACAATATCCTAGGAATCCTAACCTTACTCCATGAGTAACTCTTGGATTCGCACCAATATAAGTATTTACGCCATATTTTATGGTAAATTTTCCTGGTAACAGGTTTCCTAGCCTGTATTAAGGTATCAATCACTGACTCCGAGAATCCCCGCTTTGATAGAATCAAGCGTTCAATCTCCATGCAGTCAGCCTCAGAGAAATTAGATTTGGATGTTTGAAAGGACCCTGAATCAGAAGGTCCTGTCTCAGAGGCAGAGACCATGGTGGACAGGACGACATGTCCACTAGATCTGCATACCAGGTCCTGCGTGGCCACGCAGGCGCTATTAGAATCATCGATGCTCTCTCCTGTTTGATCCTGGCAATCAATCGAGGAAGCATCGGGAAGGGTGGAAACACATAAGCCATGTTGAAGACCCAAGGTGCTGTCAGAGCATCTATCAGTACCGCTCCCGGGTCCCTGGACCTGGATCCGTAACAAGGAAGCTTGGCGTTCTGGCGAGACGCCATGAGATCCAGATCTGGTTTGCCCCAATGATGGAGCAGTTGGGCAAACACCTCCGGATGAAGTTCCCACTCCCCCGGATGAAAGGTCTGGCGACTTAGAAAATCCGCCTCCCAGTTCTCCACGCCTGGGATGTGGATCGCTGACAGGTGGCAAGAGTGAGACTCTGCCCAGCGAATTATCTTTGAGACTTCCATCATCGCTAGGGAACTCCTTGTTCCTCCTTGATGGTTGATGTAAGCCACAGTCGTGATGTTGTCCGACTGAAACCTGATGAACCTCAGAGTTGCTAACTGAGGCCAAGCCAGAAGAGCATTGAAAATTGCTCTTAATTCCAGAATGTTTATTGGAAGGAGTCTCTCCTCCTGAGTCCATGATCCCTGAGCCTTCAGGGAATTCCAGACTGCGCCCCAACCTAGAAGGCTGGCGTCCGTTGTTACAATCGTCCAATCTGGCCTGCGGAAGGGCATCCCCTTGGACAGATGTGGCCGAGAAAGCCACCATAGAAGAGAATCTCTGGTCTCTTGATCCAGATTTAGCAGAGGGGACAAATCTGAGTAATCCCCATTCCACTGACTTAGCATGCACAATTGCAGCGGTCTGAGATGCAAAAGGTACTATGTCCATTGCCGCTACCATTAAGCCGATTACCTCCATGCACTGAGCCACTGACGGGTGTTGAATGGAATGAAGGACACGGCAAGCATTTAGAAGTTTTGATAACCTGTCCTCCGTCAGGTAAATTTTCATTTCTACAGAATCTATAAGAGTCCCTAAGAAGGGAACTCTTGTGAGTGGCAATAGAGAACTCTTTTCTACGTTCACCTTCCACCCATGCGACCTTAGAAATGCCAGAACTAACTCTGTATGAGACTTGGCAGTTTGGAAACTTGACGCTTGTATCAGAATGTTGTCTAGGTACGGAGCTAGCGCTGCCTCGCGGTCTTAGTACCGCCAGAAGAGAGCCCAGAACCTTTGTAAAGATTCTTGGAGCCGTAGCTAACCCGAAGGGAAGAGCTACAAACTGGTAATGCCGGTTTATGAAGGCAAATCATAGATACCGGTAATGATCCTTGTGAATCGGTATGTGAAGGTAGGCATCCTTTAGATCCACTGTGGTCATGTACTGACCCTCTTGGATCATGGGTAAGATGGTTCGAATAGTTTCCATTTTGAACGATGGAACTCTTAGGAATTTGTTTAGGATCTTTAAGTCCAAGATTGGTCTGAAGGTTCCCTCTTTTTTGGGAACCACAAACAGATTTTAATAGAACCCTTGTCCGTGTTCCGACCGCGGAACTGGGTGGATCACTCCCATTAGTAAGAGGTCTTGTACACAGCGTAGAAACGCCTCTTTCTTTATCTGGTTTGCTGATAACCTTGAAAGATGAAATCTCCCTTGTGGAGGAGAAGCTTTGAAGTCCAGAAGATATCCCTGAGATATGATCTCCAACGCCCAGGGATCCTGGACATCTCTTGCCCAAGCCTGGGCGAAGAGAGAAAGTCTGCCCCCCACTAGATCCGTTTCCGGATCGGGGGCCCTCACTTCATGCTGTCTTAGGGGCAGCAGCAGGTTTTCTGGCCTGCTTGCCCTTGTTCCAGGACTGGTTATGTTTCCAGCCCTGTCTGTAGCGAGCAACAGTTCCTTCCTGTCTTGGAGCGGAGGAAGTTGATGCTGCTCCTGCCTTGAAGTTACGAAAGGCACGAAAATTAGACTGTTTAGCCCTTGGTTTGGCCCTGTCTCCAGTAATGTCAGCGATAATTTCTTTCAAACCGGGCCCGAATAATGTCTGCCCTTTGAAAGGAATATTAAGCAATTTAGATGTCACATCAGCTGACCAGGATTTAAGCCACAGCGCTCTACACGCTTGAATGGCGAATCCGGAGTTCTTAGCCGTAAGTTTGGTTAAGTGTACTACGGCATCAGAAATAAATGAATTAGCTAGCTTAAGGGCTTTAAGCTTGTTTATAATCTCATCCAATGGAGCTGTGTCAAGGGTCTCTTCCAGAGACTCAAACCAGAATGCCGCCGCAGCAGTGACAGGCGCAATGCATGCAAGGGGTTGTAATATAAAACCTTGTTGAACAAACATTTTCTTAAGGTAACCCTCTAACTTTTTATCCATTGGATCTGAAAAAGCACAGCTATCCTCCACCGGGATAGTGGTGCGCTTAGCCAGAGTAGAAACTGCTCCCTCCACCTTAGGGACCGTCTGCCATAAGTCCCGTGTGGTGGCGTCTATTGGAAACATTTTTCTAAATATAGGAGGGGGTGAAAAAGGCACACCGGGTCTATCCCACTCCTTGTTAACAATTTCTGTAAGCCTTTTAGGTATAGGAAAAACGTCAGTACACGCCGGTACCGCAAAATATTTATCCAGCCTACATACTTTCTCTGGAATTGCAACAGTGTTACAATCATTCAGAGCCGCTAAAACCTCCCCTAGTAATACACGGAGGTTCTCAAGCTTAAATTTAAAATTTGAAATGTCTGAATCCAGTTTACTTGGATCAGATCCGTCACCCACAGAATGAAGCTCTCCGTCCTCATGTTCTGCAAATTGTGACGCAGTATCAGACATGGCTCTATTATTATCAGCGCACTCTGTTCTTATTCCAGAGTGATCTCGTTTACCTCTAAATTCTGGCAGTTTAGATAGTACTTCAGTCATAACATTAGCCATGTCTTGCAAAGTGATTTGTATGGGCCGCCCTGATGTACTTGGCACCACAATATCACGCACCTCCTGAGCGGGAGGCGAAGGTACTGACACGTGAGGAGAGTTAGTCGGCATAACTTCCCCCTCGTTGTCTGGTGATATATTTTTCACATATAAAGTTTGACTTTTATTCAAAGTAACATCTATACATTGAGTGCACAAATTTCTATTGGGCTCCACATTGGCCTTTAAACATATTGAACAAACAGCTTCATCTGTGTCAGACATGTTTAAACAGACTAGCAATAACACTAGCAAGCTTGGAAAAAAACTTTTAAATAAATTTACAAGCTATATAAACAACGCTACTGCGCCTTTAAGAAACATAAAAATGTGACACAGTTGAATTAACGATGAACCAAATATGTTAAAACAACCAAATTTTAACAGAAAATGTATAAAGTTAGCAGAGAATTGCACCCACAAGCAAAAGGATGATTAACCCCTTAATACCCAAAACGGATAACAGTTGAAATAATAAACGTTTTTTATCACAGTCAAACACACTGTCACAGATCTGCTGTGACTGATTACCTCCCTCAAAACTAGTTTTGGAGACCCCTGGGCTCTGTAGAGACGTCCTGGATCATGGAGGAAGAAACAGGAAGACTGTGACTAAATTTTTACTGCGCAATAAAGCGCTAAAATAGGCCCCTCCCACTCATATTACAACAGTGGGGAAGCTCAGTAAATTGTTTTTATTCAGAACAAACAACAGCCATGTGGTAAAAATCATGCCCATAAAGTTTTATCACCAAGTACCTCAGAAAAAACGATTAACATGCCAGTAAACGTTTTTAAAAATGAAAATTATGAAGTGTTATTAATAAGCCTGCTGCTAGTCGCTTTCACTGCAGTGCAGGCTCAAATATTACTTTAATATAGACAGTATTTTCTTAGTGAAATTCCATTCCTCAGAAATACTTCAGTGTATACATACATACATATCAGCCTAATACCAGTCGCTACTACTGCATTTAAGGCTGCACTTACATTACATCGGTATTAGCAGTATTTTCTCAGTCAATTCCATTCCTTAGAAAATAATATACTGCACATACCTCCTTGCAGGTGGGCCCTGCATGCTATCCCCTGTTCTGAAGTTACCTCACTCCTCAGAATGGCCGAGAACAGCAAGTGGATCTTAGTTACGACCGCTAAGATCATAGACAAACTCAGGTAGATTCTTCTTCTAATGCTGCCTGAGAAGAAACAACACACTCCGGTGCCGTTTAAAATAACAAACTTTTGATTGAAGAAATAAAAAACTAAGTTTAACACACCACAGTCCTCTCACACGTCCTATCTATTAGTTAGGTGCAAGAGAATGACTGGGTATGACGTAGAGCGGAGGAGCTATATAGCAGCTCTGCTTGGGTGATCCTCTTGCACTTCCTGTTAGGGAGGAGATATAATCCCATAAGTAATGGATGACCCGTGGACTGACTACACTTAACAGGAGAAATGAGGGACACTGAGAAACCTAGGTTTATTACTACCTATAGTACTGATTTTAAAAACATCAGCAAAATCATTAAAGATACTGTCACTGTATTATATTCAGATCCAGTACTAAAAACTATAATGAAAGAGGGTGTAGATATTATACCCAAAAGAGGAAAAACACTTTCAAATTACCTCTCTACATCTAACCTTCCAATAAAACAAAACAAATGCTGGCTAAAAGAAAGAAAGGGATTCTTTAGATGTAGGAGAAATATATGTAAAACCTGTAACCATGTCATTGAGGGTGATAGTTTTTCTTCATCTGCCACACAGCAAGACTATAAAATTAAATACTTCATAAATTGTTCAACTACACATGTAGTATACTTACTAACGTGTGATCTCTGTAAAATGAATTATGTAGGTAAAACCAAGCGAAGCATTAAAGATAGGTTCCTGCAGCACCTAAGATCAATAGCGGATGATGATACCGACACACCAGTGTCTAGGCATTTCAAAAGCCAACATAATTCAGATGTGTCTTTATTAAAAATACAAGGTATAGATCATGTTCCTCTATGGAAACGAGGAGGAGACAGAGAAGATAAACTTAATAAACGTGAAGTCTTTTGGATTTTCACATTAAAAACATGTAATCCACTAGGGCTTAATATGCGTAGAGATCTTGATCTATTTGTGAACTAATATCTATTCAACAGTTTTGATAAGAAGAATACTAAAAAAATTGAAGGGAGAAATAATGTATGGCCATCATATAAGTCTTAATCAATTATTTTTACACATATCCTAATTTTCTAATTCTGTTCTAGAAACAAATATAACAATTACTGTATGTTATACAGAATTATTTTGGTATATATGAATTACATCCAAACATTATAGTTTAAGGATTACAATTTCATTTAACTATACAAGATATACTTTAGATATTACGCAAAATAAAAATGAACATTAACATAAAAATTGGCAGATTGATACATTAAATTCATTAAAATTTAAAATTTATAAAATGAGTCAATAGAGATAACTTCTAATAGTTTAAATAATGTTTAATAGTTAATATTAAATTAACAAACATTATTACTACTCATGTAATAAAATCTCTGCTTATAATGTATAAAATAATTTTTTGAAAAATGTTCTTCAACAAAGGATAGGCAGTAATCAGTGAAAAATAACAGTGTCTATCACTTACAAATGTCTCTTTAAGAAAAGTGCTATAAAGCAAGAGTGATCAGGATTGCTTTCAAGCAGTGATCAAGTGCGCAACCGCACGAAACATGTCTGCGTGTGGTCCAGATCACTGATACTGTGTTTTTATACTTAGTGCTTTATTACAGCTGTGTGTAGGCTGTCATGTTTTTACTTTTGTAATCACAATAAAGGAAGTTTTACTTTACTTTGGAGAGATTTTTTGCGCTACTTGTGGGGACAATCCAATGGAACATATTTCTATTTTCTAAGACGCTGACTACAGACCGGCTCAGTCTCCACAGCTGCAGATCTCTACACACTCTGACTCATTTGCTCCCCAACGTGTTACCGGACAGTGAGCATTCTACAGGTACCCTTGAGACAATATTGTTGATAGTCTGTGTGTGCGCTTTTTACCTACAAAGTGTTCAATTATATATATATATATATATATATATATATATATATATATATATATATATATATATACACATATACATATAAACACACTGTTACGGTTACCCTTAGTCTCGCTGAGAGATGGACCGCTTAGTAGCCTGGATTCCTATTGCTGAAGAGGGGAGAAACTGCTTTCCATAGTATTCTATATGAGTCTCGCAAATGTAGAATAATCCCCCTTAGCTGTAGTACAGCTAGGATACCCTTCTGCCCACAAAAACGAGTCAACGCTGCGATTGAGGGACAACCAAGAACTGAGGACTGGGATGCCCAGCCTGCTTTTTTATTTAGGTTACATGCACACAGGGCACTCCCAGGGGGGGAAGCATAAAATCCCCCATCACACATTTAGACAAAGCCCTTGGACAAGCCACCGCAGATAACAAGTACACACAAGAAAACAATTGAGTCCTTCTTATCACCTAGCAGTGAATGCTTATCACAAACTTAATTACAGTACACAATATGCTAGGAAACCTGCCTCAGAAAATAGTTTTCTCAAAACTGAACAGAGTTAACCCTTTATGAAATGATACTTATTACAGTTTTCTTGGAGCCCTTCTTAGGCGCTGGCTTGGCTGGTTCAGGCATTGCTGCTGGGAAATAAGTTTCTTCACAACAAAATAACTAATGCTTCTGTAACAGTGCTCCCTTTCTGTGGAACACTCTGGCAGACACGGTCTGACCCCTTTTCGGGGCAGACTAAGGCTGTCCAGACTGCTGGTTATGCGGGGCTGAGGTCGGTTTGTCTGGACAACCCGTCGGCGTTGCCATTCTGTTTCCCAGGTCTGTAAGTAATGGTGAAATTGAAGGGTTGCAACGATAAACTCCAACGTAATAGCCTGCCATTATCTCCAGAGACCCGGTTCAGCCACACCAACGGGTTATGGTCGGTGACCAGAGTGAACTCCTGCCCATATAAATAGGGAGTCAATTTCTTTAATGCCCACACCAAAGCCAAACACTCCTTTTCGACCGCTGCATAGCTGACTTCGCGGGGCAGGAGCTTCCGGCTGATGTAGGCAACTGGATGCTCCCCTCCATCTTCGCCTACTTGGCTGAGGACGGCTCCCAGCCCGAACATGGAAGCATCTGTATGGACGATAAAACGTTTGTTAAGGGCTGGAGCCGCCAAGACAGGAGCGTTAATTAGAGCATTTTTGAGAGCCTGGAAAGCCGTTTCACAGTGGGGAGACCACAGGACCTGTCGAGGTAAGTTCTTCTTGGTCAAGTCAGTCAGGGGTTTGGCAAGTGTGCTGTAGTCTGGTACGAACCGTCTATAGTACCCTGCCGTGCCCAGGAAGGCTAGGACCTGAGTCTTAGTGATGGGGGTGGGCCAATTGGCGACAGCTTCTATCTTGGCCGGCTCTGGTCGCTGCTTTCCACACCCCACCCGGTGACCCAGGTACTGTACCTCGGCCATCCCAAAGTGGCATTTTTCTGGCTTCAGAGTCAGGCCAGCAGCCCGGATCTGATCCAGAACCATTCCTATGTGAGCTAAGTGGTCCTCCCATGACTCACTGTGGATCGCTATGTCGTCCAGGTAGGCGCAAGCAAAACTCTGGAAGCCATCCAGGAGCCTATCCACCAAGCGCTGGAATGTAGCTGGGGCATTCTTCATCCCAAACGGCATTACCCTAAACTGATATAAGCCGAATGGGGTGACGAATGCCGACTTGGGGATAGCCTCCGGGGCCAGGGGAATCTGCCAGTAACCTTTGCAGAGGTCAATAGTGGTCAGGTAATTTCCCCTGGCTATACGATCGAGTAGCTCGTCTACCCTGGGCATAGGGTAAGCGTCCGTCACGGTCTTTTCATTGAGCCTCCGATAGTCTACGCAGAACCGGGTGGTCCCATCTTTCTTGGGCACCAAGACAACTGGGGAGGCCCAGGGACTATCGGAGGGCTCAATTACCCTGAGTTGGAGCATCTCATCGATCTCCTTCTTCATTCCTATCCTAACTGCTTCGGGGATTCGGTACGGAGCCTGGCGCAAGGGAGCTTGTCCCGGAGTATCTACCTGGTGGGTGGTTAAAGTAGTGTACCCTGGCTTTGGGGAGAAGGTGAGGTGTTTGGACTGTAGGAGTTGGTTGAGCTGCTCCCTTTCAGTGGGGCTAAGTCGGTCTCCTATCTGAACCTGAGCCACTATACCTGTGGGGAGACTCTTTTCTAATAGGTCTGGAATGGGTAGACTGTCGGGGCCTTCCTGAGGGGAACAACATACGGCCGTCACGTTCTCTGGTCGCTCAAAATATTCCTTGAGCATGTTTACATGGAATGTCTTTCTAAGATTGTTGTCGTGGCAGCTAGCTATCACATAAGTGGTGTCTCCCCTTTTCTCTACGATCTGGTAGGGGCCCTGCCAGGACGCCTGCAATTTGTCTGTCTTCACCGGCTTAAGTACTAACACCTTTTGTCCTATGGTAAAGATTCTCTTTCGGGCCCCCCGATCGTACCATACTTTCTGTCTTCCCTGGGCCGACTGGAGATTAGCCCGCACGGATTTGGCTAATTGCTCCATTC
>NC_069504.1:19957240-19960705 GCF_027579735.1 Bombina bombina | reverse complement strand
TTACCTACGTTCTACCCGTCCGACAGTCAGACGACTCCCAAAGTTTAAGAGGATGCCGCTCCTCACAGAGACCTATGTAAAAAGAAAGAGAGAGTAAGCTTACTCAGGCTTTCTATACCAGGGCAGCAACATATTAGGAAAACGCAGCAAAGCCCACTTTACAAGTTCGTCGCTGGTCCTTAAGGGCATAACGACCAACATCGTACAGGGTACGACGTTGGTCGTTAAGGAGTTAAGTATGCACCGTAGAAAAACAAAACACAGCGCAAACTCGATTCAAGTGAAATTTAATTTCAAAAGGCAATGCGCAAAATTAAAAACACACTTCCAGAATGTGTAGTTAAAATCAGGATGTAATCTTTTGGGTGATGATACGAGTGTACCGCTCAGTCTCTCCCAGGGATGAAACTGCCAGGCACCAACGGCTGAACCACTGTGTATCCCACAAGATGATTCCGGTTCCAGACTTTAGGATATCACTTGTGGATAAGATTAAAAGTCAAATGCTCATGCAAATATAATAAATGAAACCTTTAACGCGTTTCTCCCGGACTACGGCCGAGCTTTATCAAGAGGATAAAAATGGTATGTCAAAGCACCGTAATGTTCATTTAAAAAGCACAAATCAGCAAATCAGGTAAGGGGGGTATACAGGTAAAACCCACTTCACGTGTTACAATGTAAGGGCCGTGGTGGGTTCTTAAAGTGATACAAAATATATACATTCATCATACATAGGGTGACCATATTGCCGCTTTAAAAAGGGACACATGAAAAATACATATGTCAGGGTTCTTATACAAAACATTTCTTTAAACAGCCCTGACATATGTATTTTTCATATGTGTCCCTTTTTAAAGCGGCAATATGGTCACCCTAATCATACAACAAGTTAAAAGGCAACTTAATTATGCGGAAAGTATACATTCTATATTCAGACCTTGTTCCTCCTAGTTATCAAATAGAAATTACACTTCTAATTCTAAGTCCTAAATAATATTTGACCACAAATCTGACTTAAGAAAGATAGATAATAGACCTATACAGTACTAGATATATAAAATACATGCCTAACACGGAAACAATACTAAACAATACAAATATTGCAGTATAGATTTCTAACAAAAACCCTCTAGTCCTAAACGGCAAACAAAAAAAAAAAAATATGCTTATGTGATAAATTTCTTTCTTTCTGGATATGGTGAGTCCACGACATCATCAATTACTAGTAGGAATATCACTCCTGGCCAGCAGGAGGAGGCAAAGCTGTTAAGTATCACTCCCCTTCCCACAATCCCCAGTCATTCGACCAAAAGGAAATGGAAAAAAGAATAACACAAAGGTGTAGAGGTGCCTGAGGTTTAATAAAAAACAACTGTCTTAAATTTAAGGGTTGGACCATATCCGGAAAGAAATACATTTATCAGGTAAGCATAAACTTTCTTTTCTTTCCTAAGATATGGTTAGTCCATGATGTCATCAATTACTAGTGGGAAACAATACCCAAGCTAGAGGACACGGATGACTAGGGAGGGATAACAAGAAACAGAAGGCACCACCGCTTGAAGAACCTTTCTCCCAAAAGAAGCCTCAGCCGAGGCAAAATTATAAAATTTGGAAAAAGTAAGCAGAGAGGACCAAGTTGCAGCCTTGCAAATCTGTTTCACAGAAGCTTCATTTTTGAAAGCCCAAAAAGAGGAAACAGCCTTAGTGGAATGAGCCGTAATTCTCTCAGGAGGCTGCTGAACAGCAGTCTAATAAGCAAAACGAATAATACCTCTCAACCAGAGAGAAGAGAAGTAGCAGTCGCTTTCTGACCTTTATGCTTCCCGAAGAAACAAACAAACAGGGCAGAGGACTGGTGAAAATCCTTAGTCGTCTGTAGGTAAAATTATAGAGCGCACACACAACATCGAAGTTGTGCAACAAACGTTCCTTATGAGAAGGAACAACAACTTCCTGATTAATATTTCTATCAGAAACTACTTTAGGAAGAAAACTCAACTTCGTACAAAGAACCACCTTATCAGCATGGAAGATAAGGTGAATCGCACTGCAAAGCCGAAAGTTCCCGAAACTCTCCAAACAGAAGAGATAGCAAAAAGAAACAAAACCTTCCAAGATAATAACTTAATATCTATGGAATGCAAAGACTCACATGGAGCCTGCTGCAAAACTTTAAGAACAACGTTAAGGCTCCAAGGAGCAGCATTAGACTTAAACACAGACCTGATCCTAACCAGGGCCTGACAAAAAAGATTGAACATCTGGCATATCCACCAGACGCTTATGTAACAAAATAGATAATGCAGAAATCTGACCCTTCAGAGTACTGACTGACAATCCTTTCTCCAAACCTTCCTGAAGAAAAGACAAAATCCTAGGAATCCTGAAACTACTCTAAGAGTAGCCCGTGGATTCACACCAATAAATGTATTTACGCCATGTCCTATGGTAAATCTTTATAGTAACAGGCTTACAAGCCTGAATCATGGTCTCAATGACCGACTCATAAAAACTATGCTTAGACAGAACTAAGCGTTCAATCTCCAAGCAGTAAGCTTCAGAGAAACAAGATTTGGATGGAGGAATGGACCCTGAGTTAGAAGGTCCTTCCTAAGAGGCAACCTCCAAGGTGGAAGAGATGACATCTTCACTAAGTCTGCATAACAGATCCTGCAAGGCCATGCAGGAGCTATTAGAATTACTGATGCTCTCTCCTGTTTGATACAAGCAATAACTTGTTGACGGAGCGCAAACGTAGGAAACAGGTAAGCTAGACTGAAATCCCAAGGCACCGCTAGAGCATCTATCAGGGTGGCCTGCGGATCTCTTAACCTTGAGCCGTACCTTGGAAGTTTGGCGTTCTGGTGAGACGCCATCAGATCCAACTCTGGCACCCCCCATTTGAGGGTTAACCTGGAGAACACCTCCTGATAGAAAGCCCACTCCCCGGGATGAAATGTCTGTCTGCTTCCCAGTTGTCCATTCCTGGAATGTGGATGGCAGATAAACAATTGTGAGCTTCCGTCCACTGAACAATCTGAGCACCTCTTCCATGGCTAAGGAACTCCGAGTACCTCCCTGGTGGTTGATGTAAGCCACTGCGGTGATATTGTCCGAATGGAACCTGAT
Source organism: Bombina bombina (assembly GCF_027579735.1). Lineage (NCBI taxonomy): Eukaryota > Metazoa > Chordata > Amphibia > Anura > Bombinatoridae > Bombina > Bombina bombina. The sequence continues at coordinate 19,957,570 of NC_069504.1, read as the reverse complement.
AAACCGGGCTAAGGACAACTGAGGGCAAGTCATCAGAGCATAGTAAATTGCTCACAACTCCAAGATGTTTATGGGGCGAACAGACTCCTCCCGAGTCCATAACCCTTGCGCCTATAACAAGTCCCAGACTGCTCCCCAGCCCAACAGGCTGGCGTCCGTGGTCACAATCACCCAGTATGGTCTCCGGAAGCATGTGCCCTGAGACAGATGGTCCTAAGAAAACCACCCCGGGAGAGAGTTTGTCGACTGATCTAGATCTATCCTCAGAGAGATCCGAATGGTCTTTTCTCCATTGACTGAGCATGCATAACTGCAGAGCTCTCAAATGGA
>NC_069504.1:19894740-19954740 GCF_027579735.1 Bombina bombina | reverse complement strand
CTGATAAAAACGGCACATACCATCTGCATTTCCATGGGTTTGTGTGCCGCCAGCCTGAAATCAGGACAATGAAGATAGGTAGAACCTGTACAATACAATGCATGCAGAGGTAATGGCGCACCATAACGCCCCAAATGTGAGATTTCCATAGATTACCCAGCAACAGATCTTGACAGAGAGAAGCATATGTGCCCCGTCAGTGCATCGTCACACTGTGTCATTAAACAGGGGACACATATGGCAGCCGTGTGTTACTCGTGTACATACATACAGACTGGAGACATTCAGAACAGGATAAAGTCAATAATAAGCAATACATGCAGATCTTAAGTTCATTTTATTTAGAGAGAAAAAACAAACAAACAACAAAAACAGTTCACTGAAATTCTGCATAATAAATTTGGGGAAAAGCTCCTCATACAAGCTGATCTAATGCTGGTCTATGTATCAGTGCTCTGCCCCCCCAATAACACACAGGGTTCCGACCCTGAACTGCACAATTGTTACAGGTCAGGAAACCTACTATAGCATTACTATGGTTGACTTTCACTAAAGACAGCTCCTACAAAGCTTAAATCCTGAGTCTGAGGTGCAGGATATATAGGTACCAAATTATTATGCCACCCCTTGCGTGGTCTAAAATATAAGTACGTCCATATTGCGAGGCAACACACATTCAGCATATGCCATTGTGGGGGTACAAGGACTTCATTTCACAGCTAATGTACAAGGGGGTAATGTACTAAAATAAACGCACACGGATGCTACAGATTAAACACATTTCACATTTAGGAGACAACAAGAATATTGGGAAGCCAGCCACTAATTTGTTTAGAAGCCGTACAAAGAAGCTTACATATCAATACACTTCTTTCTATTCCTGGAGTTCATTGCCTGCTGTTCTTAAATTAACTGTCTGGAGGTGTTTAAGGAAACGACATACTCCTTAAACCTGAGAGACTGTCCTAAGCTCACTTTAAGGGATATGAAACACAAAAAATTATTTTGAGATTCAGAAAGAACATACAATTTGCTTTGTTCCCCTGACATTCTGTGTTTTATGGCAGGAAATAGTGCTGCCCTTTTGCAAAAAGACAACATTCATGCAAAACTGCTACCATACAGTGCTCTGTAAATGTGCCGGCTCCTAATCTTAAGATACAAGAGAATAAAGAAAAATAATAGACGTAAATGAGAAAGTTGTTTAAAATTGCTTGCTCTATCGGACACATTTCATATCCCTTTAAGCACACAACATTTCATATCCCTTTAAGCACACAACATTTCATATCCCTTTAAGCACACAACATTTCATATCCCTTTAAGCACACAACATTTCATATCCCTTTAAGCACACAACATTTCATATCCCTTTAAGCACACAACATTTCATATCCCTTTAAGCACACAACATTTCATATCCCTTTAAGCACACAACATTCCATATCCCTTTAAGCACACAACATTTCATATCCCTTTAAGCACACAACATTTCATATCCCTTTAAGCACACAACATTTCATATCCATTTAAGCACACAACATTTCATATCCCTTTAAGCACACAACATTTCATATCCCTTTAAGCACACAACATTTCATATCCCTTTAAGCACACAACATTTCATATCCCTTTAAGCACACACATATCATCATCCTTTATGCAACACAACTATTTCATCTCCCCCTTTAAGCACACAAACATTCCATATCCCTTTAAGCACACAACATTTCATATCCCTTTAAGCACCAAAATTACATATCCCTTTTAAGCACCACAACCATCTTCATATACCCTTTAAGCACACAACATTTCATATCCCTTTAAGCCACACAACATTTCATATCCCCTTTAAGCACACAACAATTTCATATCCCTTTCAAGCACCACAACATTTCAGAACTTCCTGGCTGACCCCGCCCCATTGACTGTAAAACTAGTGCAGTGAAGTTACTGGACTGAAACAGAACAGGATGCTGGGACAACTTGCTTATTCAAAGCAATATAAAGGAATTAAAACAAAATTTATTCTTACCTGATAAATTTCTCTCTTTCAGGATATGTTGAGTCCACGACGTAATTCAATTACTAGTGGGAATATCCACTCCTGGCCAGCAGGAGGCGGCAAATAGCACCCACAGCAAAGCATGTTACGTCGTCACTCCCTTACCATAATCCTCAGTCATTCCACCGAAGGGAACTGGAAAAGAATAACACAAAGGTGTAGAGGTGCCTGAGGTTTAGTTCAAAATAACTGTCTTAATAAAGGGTGGGGTCGTGGACTCCATGCCCGGAAAGAAGACACTTTCATAGGTAAGCATAAATTTTGTTTTCTTTCCTAAGATATGGAGAGTCCACAAAGTCATTCAATAAACTTGTGGGAACCAATATCCAAGCTAGCGGACACAGAATGAACAGGGAGGTAGACACAGACAGGCGACCTAAACAGAAGGCACCACCGCTTGAAGAACCGTTCTCCCAAAAGAATCCTCAGCCGAGGCAAAAGTATCAAATTTATAACATTTTAAAAAAATGCAGAGAGGACCAAGTTGCAGCCTTGCAAATCTGTTCCACAGAAGCTTCATCTTTGAAAGCCCAAGAAGAGGAGACAGCCCTAGTGGAATGAGCTGTAATTCTCTCAGGAGGATGCTGTCCAGCAGTCTCATAAGCAAAACGAATTATACTTCACAACCAGAGGGAAAGAGAAGCAGAAGTAGCCTTCTGACCCTTACGCCTTCCTGAGAAACAAACAAACAAACAGGGCAGAAGACTGGTGAAAATCCTTAATAGAATGTATGTAGAATTTTAGAAGTTGTGCAACAGACGTTCTTTATGAGGAGGAGGATTGGGAAAGAGAGAAGGAACAACAATTTCCTGATTAAAAGTTCTATCCAAAAACACTTTAGGAAGAAACCGCAATTTAGTATGAAGAACTGCCTTATCCGCATGAAAGATAAGGTAAGGCGAATCACACTACAAAGTCGAGAGTTCCGAAACTCTGAGCAGAAGAAAAAGCAATAAGAACCAAAATCTTCCAAGATAGCAACTTAATATCTATGGAATGCATTACCTCAAACGGAGCCTGCTACAAAAACTTTAACAAGATTAAGGCTCCAAGGAGAAGGAGACAGGTTTAAACACAGGCCTGATTCTGACCAGGGCCTGACAAAAGATTGAACATCTGGCCACATTGTCAGGACGCTCTGTGTAACAAAAACATAATTTATGCTTACCTGATAAATTTATTTCTCTTGTAGTGTATCCAGTCCACGGATCATCCATTACTTATGGGATATTCTCCTTCGCAACAGGAAGTTGCAAGAGGATCACCACACGCCAGAGGCTAGCTATATAGCTCCTCCCTCACTGCCATATCCAGTCATTTGACCGAAACAAGGAGAAAACCATAGGGTGCAGTGGTGACTGTAGTTTAATTAAAATTTAGACCTCCCTTAAAAGGACAGGGCGGGCCGTGGACTGGATACACTACAAGAGAAATAAATTTATCAGGTAAGCATAAATTATGTTTTCTCTTGTTAAGTGTATCCAGTCCACGGATCATCCATTACTTATGGGATACCAATACCAAAGCTAAAGTACACGGATGATGGGAGGGACAAGGCAGGATTAAACGGAAGGAACCACTGCCTGAAGAACCTTTCTCCCAAAAACAGCCTCCGAAGAAGCAAAAGTATCAAATTTGTAAAATTTTGAAAAGGTGTGAAGCGAAGACCAAGTCGCAGCCTTGCAAATCTGTTCAACAGAGGCCTAATTTTTAAAGGCCCAGGTGGAAGCCACAGCTCTAGTAGAATGAGCTGTAATCCTTTCAGGGGGCTGCTGTCCAGCAGTCTCATAGGCTAAGCGAATTATGCTCCGAAGCCAAAAGGAAAGAGAGGTTGCCGAAGCTTTTTGACCTCTCCTCTGTCCAGAGTAAACGACAAACAGGGAAGATGTTTGGCGAAAATCTTTAGTAGCTTGTAAGTAAAACTTCAAGGCCCGGACTACGTCCAGATTATGTAAGAGACGTTCTTCTTTGAAGAAGGATTAGGAACAATGATGGAACAAACAAATCTCTTGATTGCTATTCTTGTTAGAGACCACCTTAGTGTAAAACCCAGGTTTGGTACGCAGAACTAACCTCCTTATCTGCATGAAAAATCAGATAAGGAGAATCACATTTAAGGCAGATAGCTCGAGACTCTTCGAGGCGAGGAAATAGCCATCAAAAACAGAACTTTCAAAGATTAAAAGTTTAATATCAATGGAATGAAGGGGTTCAAACGGAACTCCTTGAAGAACTTTAAGAACCAAGTTCTAAGTCACGGGGGAGCAAACAGTTTTAAACACAGGCTTAATTCTAACCAAGCCTGACCAAAATGCCCCTGGCGTCTGGACACCTCTGCCCCAGCACGCTTGTGCCAAAAGAATAGACAGAGCAGAAATCTGTCCTTTTAAAGAACTAGCTGATAATATTTTGTCCCAACCCTCTTTGGAGAAAGGAAATCTCCTAGGAATCCTAAACCTTACTCCACTGAGTAATTCCTTGGATTCACACAATAAAGATATTTACGCCATATCTATGGTAGATTTTCCTGGGTGACAAGCTTTCTTGCCTGTATTAAGGTATTCAATGATGACTCGGAGATAGCCACGCCTTGATCGAATCAAGCATTCAATCTCATGCAGTCAGTCTCAGAGAAATTAGATTTGGATGATTGAAAGGACCTTGTATTAGAAGGTCCTGCCTCAGAGGCAGGACATGGTGAAAGGATGCCATGTCCACTAGGTCTGCATACCAGGTCCCTGCGTGGCACGCAGGCGCTACTCAGAATCAACAGATGCTCTCTGCTGCTTGATTTTGGCAATCAGTCGAGGGAGCAGAGGAAACGGTGGAAACACATAAGCCAGGTTGAAGAACCAAGGAGCTGCTAGAGCATCTATCAGCGTTGCTCCCGGGTCCCTGGACCTGGATCCGTAACAAGGAAGCTTGGCGTTCTGGCGAGACACCATGAGATCCAGTTCTGGTTTGCCCCAACGATGGATCAGTTGAGCAAACACCTCCGGATGGAGTTCCCACTCCCCGGATGAAAAGTCTGACGACTTAGAAAATCCGCCTCCCAGTTCTCTACGCCTGGGATGTGGATCGCTGACAGATGGCAAGAGTGAGACTCTGCACAGCGAATTATCTTTGAGACTTCTAACATCGCTAGGGAACTCCTGGTTACCCCTTGATGGTTGATGTAAGCCACAGTCGTGATGTTGTCCGACTGAAATCTGATAAACCTCAGGATTGCTAACTGAGGCCAAGCTAGAAGAGCATTGAATAGTGCTCTTAACTCAAGAATATTTATTGGGAGGAGTTTCTCCTCCTGAGTCCACGATCCCTGAGCCTTCAGGGAGTTCCAGACTGCGCCCCAACCTAGAAGGCTGGCATCAGTTGTTACAATCGTCCAATCTGGCCTGCGAAAGGTCATACCCTTGGACAGATGGACCCGAGATAGCCACCAGAGAAGAGAATCTCTGGTCTCTTGATCCAGATTTAGTAGAGGGGACAAATCTGAGTAATCCCCATTCCACTGACTTAGCATGCATAATTGCAGCGGTCTGAGATGCAGGCGCGCAAATGGCACTATGTCCATTGCCGCTACCATTAAGCCGATTACTTCCATGCACTGAGCCACTGACGGACGTGGAATGGAATGAAGGACACGGCAAGCATTTAGAAGTTTTGATAACCTGGACTCCGTCAGGTAAATTTTCATCTCTACAGAATCTATAAGAGTCCCTAGGAAGGTGACTCTTGTGAGTGGGGATAGAGAACTCTTTTCCACGTTCACTTTCCACCCATGCGACCTCAGAAATGCCAGAACTATCTCTGTATGAGACTTGGCAATTTGAAAACTTGACGCCTGTATCAGGATGTCGTCTAGATACGGAGCCACCGCTATACCTCGCGGTCTTAGAACCGCCAGAAGTGAGCCCAGAACCTTTGTAAAGATTATCGGGGCTGTGGCCAACCCGAAGGGAAGAGCTACAAATTGGTAATGCCTGTCTAGAAAGGCAAACCTTAGGAACCGATGATGATCTTTGTGAATCGGCTATGTGAAGGTAGGCATCCTTTAAGTCCACTGTAGGTCATGTACTGACCCTCTTGGATCATGGGTAGGATGGTCCCGAATAGTTTCCATATTGAATGATGGAACTCTGAGGAATTTGTTTAAGATCTTTAGATCAAGATTGGTCTGAAGGTTCCCTCTTTTTTGGGAACCCAAACAGATTTGAAATAAAACCCCTGTCCCTGTTCGTCCGCGGAACTGGATGGATCACTCCCATTACTAGGAGGTCTTGCACACAGCTTAGGAATGCCTCTTTCATTATCTGGTTCTGCCTGATAACCTTGAAAAAGGAAATCTTCCTTGTGGAGAAGCTTTGAAGTCCAGAAGATATCCCTGAGATATGATCTCCAACGCCCAGGGATCCTGAACATCTCTTGCCCACGCCTGGGCGAAGAGAGAATGTCCTGCCCCCACAAGATCCGTTTACCGGATAGGGGGCCGTCCTCAATACGACTTTTGAAGCCCTTTTGAGCCCTTCTGAGAATCCCTGGAACATGCAGGAAGAAGCTGGATGTTCTGTGTCTGTAATTTTTGCTGCGTAAAAAAAGCGCTAAAATAGGCCCCCCTCCCACTCATATTACAAACAGTGGAAAGCCTCAAGGAACTGTTTCTAGGCAAAATTCAAGCCAGCATGTGGAAAAAACTAGGCCCCCAATAAGTTTTATCACCAAACATATATAAAAAAAAACGATTAAACATGCCAGCAAACGTTTTAAAATACACTTTTATAAGAGTATGTATCTCTATTAATAAGCCTGATACCAGTCGCTATCACTGCATTTAAGGCTTTACTTACATTAACTTCGGTATCAGCAGCATTTTCTAGCAAATTCTATCCCTAGAAAAATATTTAACTGCACATACCTTATTGCAGGAAAACCTGCACGCTATTCCCCCTCTGAAGTTACCTCGCTCCTCAGAATATGTGAGAACAGCAAACGATCTTAGTTACTTCTGTTAAGATCATAGAAAACGCAGGCAGATTCTTCTTCCAAATACTGCCTGAGATAAACGGTACACTCCGGTACCATTTAAAAATAACAAACTTTTGATTGAAGAAATAACTCAGTATAAAAACACCACAGTCCTCTTACGACCTCCATCTTTTTGAGTTGCAAGAGAATGACTGGGTATGGCAGTGAGGGGAGGAGCTATATAGCAGCTCTGCTGTGGGTGATCCTCTTGCAACTTCCTGTTGGGAAGGAGAATATCCCATAAGTAATTGATGATCCATGGACTGGATACACTTAACAAGAGAAATAGATAATGCAGAAATTGACATTCAGAGAACTGACCGACGACCCCTTTCTTCAGACCTTCCTTGAGAAAAGACAATTCTAGGAATCCTGACCCTACCTCCAGAGTAGCCCTTAGATTCACACCAATAAAGGTTTTTTATGCCATACCTGAGTAATAGACTTGCGAGCCTGGATCACGGTCTCAATGACTGACTCAGAAAATCTACGCTTAGACAGAACCAAGCGTTCAATCGCCAGGCAGTCCGCTTCAGAGAAACAAGATTTGGATGGAGGAATGGACCCTGAGTTAGAAGGTCCTTCCTTAGAGGCAACCTCCAAGGTGGCCAAGAAGACATCTTCACTAGGTCTGCATACCAGATCCTGCGAAACCATGCAGGAGCTATTAGAATTACGATGCTCTCTCTTGTTTGATACAAGCAATAACTCGTGGAAGGAGCGCAAACAGAGAAACAGGTATGCTAGACCGCAATCCTAAGGAACCCGCCAGAGCATCCATCAGAATGGCCTGAGGATCTATGGACCTTGAACCGTTACCTTGGAAGCTTGGCGTTCTGCTGAGGAAACATCAGATTCACTCCGGCACTCCCCATTTGAGGGTTAACTTGGAGAACACCTTCTGATAGAAAGGCCCACTCCCTGGGATGAAATGTCTGTCTGCTCAGGAAATCCGCTTCCCCAGTTGTCCACTCCAGGAAAGTGAATGGCAGATAGACAACAATTGTGAGCTTCCACCCATCTGAATAATCCATGCCACCTCCTTCTTGGCTAAGGAACTTTGAGTTCCCTCCTTGGTGGTTGATGGAAGCCACTGAGCTGATGTTGTCTGACTAAAAACCTGATAAACCCAGGCTAATTGAGACAATTGAGAGCCCAAGCCATCAGAGCATTGTAAATCGCTCTCAACTCAAAGATGTTTATGGGGAGAAAAAGAGAAACACAGAAGCGCCCAATGGCCTAATACCACAATACCCAAGGGACAAGCTAAATATGTAAGACTAATACTCACAAACGAATAGCACAAAAAGTGCAAGAAAGCAGACTGGAACCTCACAGTTGCCCAGCAAACTGAACAGACACAGAGATAATTCTGTAGTAGTTCTTCACAGGTGAGGTCCTCCTAGTTCCTAAAGGGGAGGATATAGAGCCAACATAGCCCAGTACAGTTTGTACAAGTGTATGTGAATACAGGGAATATGCACACTTACATGTAGCAAAGCAACTCCAGGTGCAATATACACAGACTGGGACTTCTCAGCGCCCAGCTGACTGTTTTCAAAGGTTTCAGACAGCCTACAACTGGCTGTTTCCTCAGGCTATGATGGGTATCATAGCCTGAGAAACAGCCAGTTTAGGCTGAGAACGCTTTGCTTTTAAATAAACATATTCTTTTTAACTTAATAACTTGCCTGCTGGATTTTATCTGGGAACCATCTACACTCCTGCATCAGTTTTGGGAGCTATTTTATCTGCTGAAATCTTTGAAACAGTCAGCTGGGTGGCTGTACAAACTGTACTGGGCTATGTTGGCTCTATATCCTCCCCTTTAGGAAACTAGGAGGACCGCACTGGTCGAAGAACTACTACAGAATTATCCTCTGCGTCTGTTCAGTTTGCTGGGCAACTGTGAGGTTCCAGTCTGCTTTCTTGCACTTTTTGGTGCTAATTCGTTTGTGAGTATTAGTCTTACATATTTAGCTTGTCCTTGGTATTGAGGTATTAGGCCATTGAGGTAGCAGTAGGTGGAACAGGAACCTTACTATCTGAATGTCTAATTTTTCCTCTTGCGTTTTCCCAGCATAGGAAAAGCAGATAATGCCGCAGAAGATACCTGTGCAGCAAAATCTGCAGGCTAATAAACTCATCCAGGAGGCTGAGAGGAACTGCAGGGCACTGTGACGCCATAGAGGCTTGGGACGTTTGAGGAGAAAGCTGTGGCATTGCCTGAACAGCATCATCCTAAAAGACATTGGGCTCAGAGGGCAACAATTTATCTTTAAATTGAAGTGTTCTAGCTAAGCATACAGCACAGAATTGCATAGGCAAAACAATTTGTGCCTCTAGGCATAACAAGCACTTGTCAAAAAAACACAGTCTTGGTCCATGTCCATAATACTAAAAAATCCCCAAATTGTAGACATTATTTAAATACACTGTCACTTTAAGAATTTTTAATACCATAATACTATAGATAATAAGAAACATGGTTTAAAAAAAAAGGACATGGTTTGTACTTACATAATCAAAAATACATGGCCATTACTACTTTCATTGCCCTGAATACAAGTTGTACTCCCTTACTGATTCTATATATATATATATATATATATATATATATATATATATATATATATATATATATATATATATTTATATTATGTTACAAACTGCTATTTGTAACTGCCCTTTAAATGGAAAATTGCCCCTGCTTCCCTGGATTTTGGGAGAAGCCTATTTGCCAGCCTCCTTCCACATGACTATGGCCCCCTGGAAGATTGTGCCCCTGAAAACATATTAACTTTTATTGGGTGTGTATGGCCCTTTAAGAACCGTCTGGGGACATATTGTGACTTTGGTGAACAATGCCCCTTTAAGACTATGTCCCCAGACCTGTGAAATGACTTGTCCCTGGCTTTCTCCCACTTGGTTCAGTTTCATTGTGTGCCATTAAGTGCTATGTGACAGACCCTTCGGTCAGAACTACAGAGATAACTTTGTTCAGCTTCAAGAAGCATTCTAAATACAAGTTTGCTGGGATCAGCTCTAATTAAGTTTAGTGATAAAACATTCCCATTGTCTAATCAGACTTCTAGTAGTGATAAGGTGGACTGCATTGTTTTATTGTGTGTAAAATGTTATCTGCTAAAGTAATGTTGTGGCCTGTCAAAGGGAGTGTCTCTCTATCTAATATCAAATGTGTGATGGGGGATTTTATGCCTCCCCCTGAGAGTGTCCTGTTTGCATGTACCCTCAATAAAAAGCAGGCTGTGTGCTCCAGCACATGAGACCTATGTTGACCCTCTAACTTGAAGCTTTGACTCATGTTTGTAGGATACAGCTTATATCACTACAGGGATTGCTATGTTTTTCATACTCCCTTAGCTACAGGGATTGCTACAGAAGGAAGAGGTTCACCTACTGGAGCCTGGTCGTAGGTCCAGGGCGCAGAGCAGACGGCGAGATACCAGCCCAGCAGCGGGGGGTGGTTCATAGAGTCTGCATTACTTATGGTGGCTACGCAGCAGTTAGAGTGTCTACGGTGCTGCTGCTCCTTTGGTGAGCGCTAGGAGCATCCTTTTCTACGGTCCAACTTCCAGCCAGCCTGGAGGCAACCGTAACAATATATATATACATACATACATACACACACACACACACATACATATATATATATACATATACATACATACATATATACACAAATACAGCACGCTCAGGGGGAAATAACACACTTAACAGAGTGGGGTATAATACAGAGGAAGAATGCTCACCGCAATAGCTGACGGTATATGAGCTAACTCAAATTGAGCCTATGATAAGAGGATATAAGACACAAAATTGTTGCATAAACTTAAAGAACTGATCTAGTGGAGACAATTACAGATGTACCAATAGGGACTTACTTGGATTATTACCAAAGAAGAAGGGTTTATATGAAACCCCTTCGATTTCATCAAGATTAACTTCGTCTTGAAGAAGGCTCATAAGTGAGCCGAAACGTTGACTCTAATTTTCTACTTATGACATTTTTTGATTTGTCAAAATAAATAAAATATATTTGTCTTTACAAAAAATCCTGAGAGTGCCCTTGAGTATTGAAGAGGAAACATTTCTGCATGGCTTTAAATATAGAATTTCTACAGCATTGTCAAATAATCATAAATACACTGCTTCATATTGCTAAAAAAAGAATGTGTTTTATGGACCCCTGGCCCCACCATACAACTACTACCACACTGAAGTTAAAATCCAAAATTGCAGAAAGAAAAAAAAAAAAGTGCCAAGTCTGTCTCACACTGTGCATAGTGCCAAGTCTGTCTCACACTGTGCATAGTGCCAAGTCTGTCTCACACTGTGCATAGTGCCCAAGTCTGTCTCACACTGTGCATAGTGCCAAGTCTGTCTCACACTGTGCATAGTGCCAAGTCTGTCTCACACTGTGCATAGTGCCAAGTCTGTCTCACACTGTGCATAGTGCCAAGTCTGTCTCACACTGTGCAAAGTGCCAAGTCTGTCTCACACTGTACAAAGTGCCAAGTCTGTCTCACACTGTGCATAGTGCCAAGTCTGTCTCACACTGTGCAAAGTGCCAAGTCTGTCTCACACTGTGCATAGTGCCAAGTCTGTCTCGCACTGTGCATAGTGCCAAGTCTGTCTCGCACTGTGCATAGTGCCAAGTCTGTCTCGCACTGTACAAAGTGCCAAATCTGTCTCACACTGTACAAAGTGCCAAGTCTGTCTCACACTGAACATAGCGCCAAGTCTGTCTCACACTGTGCATAGTGCCAAGTCTGTCTCACACTGTACAAAGTGCCAAGTCTGTCTCACACTGTACAAAGTGCCAAGTCTGTCTCACACTGTACAAAGTGCCAAGTCTGTCTCACACTGTACAAAGTGCCAAGTCTGTCTCACACTGAACATAGCGCCAAGTCTGTCTCACACTGTGCATAGTGCCAAGTCTGTCTCACACTGTACAAAGTGCCAAGTCTGTCTCACACTGTACATAGTAGACATCCTCTCAAATGCTAATGCTTTACTCCTTGTAATGACATTTCACACGCTCAATAGAACTCTGCTGTAGCACCCTCTGGTGGCTGCCAAAAGTTAAAAAAAATAAGTTGTTTTTGCCTCCTGGGGCCCCCTGGCCATTGGGCCCCTGACAGGAGTCACCCCTGTCACCCACTGATGGCGGCCCTGCCCTCTGCCTACAACATAAGATGCAAGTAGCTGAAGCAAGCAGTTTGTCAGTAAGTCTGTTCTAGCTAAGCAAACAAAGAAAAACCAGCTGCCCAAATTGTAAGTTTTATACATAAATCCCTGTATAAAACAGAAGCCACACACCAAACTAATAAAGTATCTTCAACCAAAATTAGCTCAAAGAGGAAAAATGTCCCAATAAAGGGAAGATTAACCCCTAGTCTCAACATACATATTGTGCCTGCCCACTAAAGGATTTTAAACATGTCCCCATCTACTGCATATGACATATTCTTCTGAAGTGCAAGTCTCCAAGACCTAGAAGACAAAGCACTTACCTGCAGTCTAGCTGTCCGGCAGGAAGACAGCTCACAAGGTGTGAAAGGACACATACGCCTTACAAAGACCTGTAGAAAAAGAAAGAACAGAGTAACCAACTCTGGCTTTCTGTACCATGGGCAGCAATGTGTTAGGAAACAAAGCAAGGACTTCCTCACAACTTCCTAACGGCTTAAACGCCACCACTACTCTACTGAAGAGATTGACGTGGACTCAACTAAACCCAAATCTTTGCTTGCAGGGAAGTGTACTCGAAAAAGGAATTCATTTCTTCAGACGCCAAAATACACCTCCTCCATTGACAGAGGCAAAGAGAATAACTGGGTATTATGGGTAAGGGAGTGACACTTAACAGCTTTGCTGTGGTGCTCTTTGCCTCCTCCTGCTGGCCAGGAGTGATATTCTCACTAGTAATTGAAGGACGTTGTGGACTCTCCATATCTTAGGGGAAAAAAAGGCTTTGAGATTAAGAACTTATTAGGATATACAAAACATAAAATAACCATTTCCCTTGAGACCTAAGATCGTACTCTAGGAGTCTGTGGAAATGAATATCTTGGTTTCAGGAAACAGAGTCTAGTTGAGGTTCCACTGATTAAGAGGACTCGGCTGCAAGTCTCAAACTGAGCAAGTTAAACTGCAGCTAGGGAAGGAGTCACGAAAACAAAAACTACCGAGATCCTTCAAACAAGAGTGACAAAAACCTGAGATTGCAGCTAAATCTGGGGAAATAAAGAAAATAATAATAAACCTTAGAGACAATAATTCTGTTTAATAATGCCAGACAACTTTTTGTTAGATTGAATTATAGACATATATATTGTGGTCATGAACTGGCCTCATACAAACATAAGAATGACAAAGGGGCTATTGTGAATGAGGCGCATCCACACACTTGTTAAATGGTTTCATGTCGTGCACAAACCGTGCCTAATAAAGAAGGTGGAGGAACGTCTAACTTCTAATAGGCAGCAATTAAACCATCACAGGGGGGAAGAAACGTATAGGTAGATTCTGAAAACACCTCCATTTTTCTACTGACTTTCAAGAGGCAACAATATACCCAACACTAATGATATATGAGACACAAATATGTACTTAAAGGGACAGTCTAGTCAAAGTTAAAATTTCATGATTCAGATAGGGAATGTCATTTTTAGTGACTCTCCTATTTACTTTTGTCATCAAATTTGTTTTTTCACTTGGTATTGTTTGTTGAAAGCTAAAACTAGGTAGGCTCATATGCTAATTTCTAAGCCCTTGAAGGCAGCCTCTTATCTGAATGCATTCAACCATTTTTCACAGCTAGAGGGCATAAGCTCAGTGCTCAGTAAACTGTAACCAGTATATAAGTGTGCCTATTATGTACTGCTACACACTATATACAGCTGCTCAGTACATAATTGTACCTATATACTATGTACTGCTACACACTATATACAGCTGCTCAGTATATAATTGTACCTATAAACTATGTACTGCTACACACTATATACAGCTGCTCAGTACAGAATTGTACCTATATACTATGTACTGCTACACACTATATACAGCTGCTCAGTATATAATTGTACCAATATACTATGTACTGCTACACACTATATACAGCTGCTCAGTACATAATTGTACCTATATACTATGTACTGCTACACTCTATATACAGCTGCTCAGTATATAATTGTACCTATAAACTATGTACTGCTACACACTATATACAGCTGCTCAGTACATAATTGTACCTATATACTATGTACTGCTACACACTATATACAGCTGCTCAGTACATAATTGTACCTATAAACTATGTACTGCTACACACTATATACAGCTGCTCAGTACATAATTGTACCTATAAACTATGTACCGCTACATACTATATACAGCTGCTCAGTACATAATTGTACCTATAAACTATGTACTGCTACACACTATATACAGCTGCTCAGTACATAATTGTACCTATAAACTATGTACTGCTACACACTATATACAGCTGCTCAGTATATAATTGTACCAATATACTATGTACTGCTACACACTATATACAGCTGCTCAGTACATAATTGTACCAATATACTATGTACTGCTACACACTATATACAGCTGCTCAGTACATAATTGTACCAATATACTATGTACTGCTACACACTATATACAGCTGCTCAGTACATAATTGTACCTATATACTATGTACTGCTACACACTATATACAGCTGCTCAGTACATAATTGTACCAATATACTATGTACTGCTACACACTATATACAGCTGCTCAGTACATAATTGTACCAATATACTATGTACTGCTACACACTATATACAGCTGCTCAGTACATAATTGTACCAATATACTATGTACTGCTACACAATATATACAGCTGCTCAGTACATAATTGTACCTATAAACTATGTACTGCTACACTGTATATACAGCTGCTCAGTACATAATTGTACCTATAAACTATGTACTGCTACACACTATATACAGCTGCTCAGCACATAATTGTACCTATATACTATGTACTGCTACACACTATATACAGCTGCTCAGTACATAATTGTACCTATAAACTATGTACTGCTACACACTATATACAGCTGCTCAGTAAATAATTGTACCTATAAACTATGTACTGCTACACACTATATACAGCTGCTCAGTACATAATTGTACCTATAAACTATGTACTGCTACACACTATATACAGCTGCTCAGTACATAATTGTACCTATAAACTATGTACTGCTACACACTATATACAGCTGCTCAGTACATAATTTTACCTATATACTATGTACTGCTACACTGTATATACAGCTGCTCAGTACATAATTGTACCTATAAACTATGTACTGCTACACACTATATACAGCCTCTTATCTGAATGCATTCAACCATTTTTCACAGCTAGAGGGCATAAGCTCAGTGCTCAGTAAACTGTAACCAGTATATAAGTGTGCCTATTATGTACTGCTACACACTATATACAGCTGCTCAGTACATAATTGTACCTATATACTATGTACTGCTACACACTATATACAGCTGCTCAGTATATAATTGTACCTATAAACTATGTACTGCTACACACTATATACAGCTGCTCAGTACAGAATTGTACCAATATACTATGTACTGCTACACACTATATACAGCTGCTCAGTACATAATTGTACCAATATACTATGTACTGCTACACACTATATACAGCTGCTCAGTACATAATTGTACCTATAAACTATGTACTGCTACACACTATATACAGCTGTTCAGTACATAATTGTACCTATATACTATGTACTGCTACACACTATATACAGCTGCTCAGTACATAATTGTACCTATATACTATGTACTGCTACACTGTATATACAGCTGCTCAGTACATAATTGTACCTATAAACTATGTACTGCTACACACTATATACAGCTGCTCAGTACATAATTGTACCTATATACTTTGTACTGCTACACTGTATATACAGCTGCTCAGTACATAATTGTACCTATAAACTATGTACTGCTACACACTATATACAGCTGCTCAGTACATAATTGTACCTATATACTATGTACTGCTACACACTATATACAGCTGCTCAGTACATAATTGTACCTATATACTATGTACTGCTACACACTATATACAGCTGCTCAGTACAGAATTGTACCTATATACTATGTACTGCTACACTGTAGATACAGCTGCTCAGTATATAATTGTACCTATAAACTATGTACTGCTACACTGTATATACAGCTGCTCAGTACATTATTGTACCTATATACTATGTACTGTTACACACTATATACAGCTGCTCAGTACATAATTGTACCTATATACTATGTACTGTTACACACTATATACAGCTGCTCAGTACATAATTGTACCTATATACTATGTACTGCTACACTGTATATACAGCTGCTCAGTACATAATTGTACCTATATACTATGTACTGCTACACTGTATATACAGCTGCTCAGTACATAATTGTACCTATATACTATGTACTGCTACACACTATATACAGCTGCTCAGTACATAATTGTACCTATATACTATGTACTGCTACACACTATATACAGCTGCTCAGTACAGAATTGTACCTATATACTATGTACTGCTACACTCTATATACAGCTGCTCAGTACATAATTGTACCTATATACTATGTACTGCTACACACTATATACAGCTGCTCAGTACATAATTGTACCTATAAACTATGTACTGCTACACACTATATACAGCTGCTCAGTACATAATTGTACCTATATACTATGTACTGCTACACTGTATATACAGCTGCTCAGTACATAATTGTACCTATAAACTATGTACTGCTACACACTATATACAGCTGCTCAGTACATAATTGTACCTATATACTATGTACTGCTACACACTATATACAGCTGCTCAGTACATAATTGTACCTATAAACTATGTACTGCTACACTCTATATACAGCTGCTCAGTACATAATTGTACCTATATACTATGTACTGCTACACACTATATACAGCTGCTCAGTACATAATTGTACCTATAAACTATGTACTGCTACACACTATATACAGCTGCTCAGTACATAATTGTACCTATATACTATGTACTGCTACACACTATATACAGCTGCTCAGTACATAATTGTACCTATATACTATGTACTGCTACACTGTATATACAGCTGCTCAGTACATAATTGTACCTATAAACTATGTACTGCTACACACTATACACAGCTGCTCAGTACATAATTGTACCTATATACTTTGTACTGCTACACTGTATATACAGCTGCTCAGTACATAATTGTACCTATAAACTATGTACTGCTACACACTATATACAGCTGCTCAGTACATAATTGTACCTATATACTATGTACTGCTACACACTATATACAGCTGCTCAGTACATAATTGTACCTATATACTATGTACTGCTACACACTATATACAGCTGCTCAGTACAGAATTGTACCTATATACTAGGTACTGCTACACTGTATATACAGCTGCTCAGTATATAATTGTACCTATAAACTATGTACTGCTACACTGTATATACAGCTGCTCAGTACATAATTGTACCTATATACTATGTACTGTTACACACTATATACAGCTGCTCAGTACATAATTGTACCTATATACTATGTACTGCTACACTGTATATACAGCTGCTCAGTACATAATTGTACCTATATACTATGTACTGCTACACTGTATATACAGCTGCTCAGTATATAATTGTACCTATAAACTATGTACTGCTACACACTATATACAGCTGCTCAGTACATAATTGTACCTATATACTATGTACTGCTACACACTATATACAGCTGCTCAGTACAGAATTGTACCTATATACTATGTACTGCTACACTCTATATACAGCTGCTCAGTACATAATTGTACCTATATACTATGTACTGCTACACACTATATACAGCTGCTCAGTACATAATTGTACCTATATACTATGTACTGCTACACACTATATACAGCTGCTCAGTACATAATTGTACCTATATACTATGTACTGCTACACACTATATACAGCTGCTCAGTACATAATTGTACCTATAAACTATGTACTGCTACACACTATATACAGCTGCTCAGTACATAATTGTACCTATAAACTATGTACTGCTACACACTATATACAGCTGCTCAGTACATAATTGTACCTATAAACTATGTACTGCTACACACTATATAAAGATGCTATCGGTGGTAAAATATAATATTTAAGGTTCTTGTCCCCTCCATAATTACAGTTTGGAGCTGGATTAGATTGTTATTGCACTCAGTACAGAGTGCACTGCTGTGTAGCTTTAGGAATATCCTTGCGTGGGATAGAGGAATATCTATGAGAAGACTAAGAAGAAATAACCCTCAGTCTTGTGAGACATGAATAGTCTTTAACCCTATTCCTTCTGGTTATGAAGGAAGAAAGCTAAAACACAATCGGATAAATCTCGCTAAGCATCGGATAATCACACACTGCAGTTCTATCATTCATAGAAATAGAAAACAGACAGGAAAGCAGGCTCATTTTTCCCTGAAATATTTGCTTACTAAATTAAAATAATGCTGTGTGGACAAGGGGCACGCGAGACCCGCAGGAGGAGTTGTGCTTTTCAACAGTAGGTTTAGCCCCCCAAGAGAGATCCTATCAAAGAGTACAGCACTCACTCATGTTACGTCCTGCTGTTCTGTAGTTCCTTAGGGATCCCAATAACCTTATGAAATAAATCATTACTAAGCAGCACCTCGTTATCCCTCCCTCTGCCACAACAATACCTTTGCTTCATCTACCTGTGCGCCAGACTTTGCGCTTCTACTGAAAGGCTCTGACCATTAACATGTCTGACATCACAAAAACCTATATAAACACAGCTCATGTCTGACGTTAACAGCGACCTGTTCTAGTGCAAATCCTTTCATTTCTATGTGGCACTACGCAACATACATATAAATAGAAAAAAGGTAACACACAATAAATGAATCAAATGACAATTTGTGTGTCACCATATTTTTTATGCATTAGGGGGTTTCTGGGTCTTGTGTCGTCTTGCATATTAATTGCAATAATAAATAAGGTTTCACTATGCACAATACTTATTCAATAGGATGGTCAGTGATATTGCGATCGGAAGCTTTCACACAGTTTTGCAGAGGCTGCTTCATAAGCAGGTCATAAGTGGGAGGAGGGGATGCCCTTTACAAGAGTTGCACAGAGGGACGCATTAGCACAACCAATTTAGCCTCGCTGCATCCTTGGTCCATTTTAAGTCTCTATTAGATCATGTCAGATATCCCTGCGAATACCTCCCCTTCCCCGACTAGCACCAGTGAACAGAGACCATTTGCTATTAATCTGCCTAAGGGTACACAGGCTGCATTGTGTTCTGCTAATAATGCTGCCTTAATTAAACGAGACTAATTAAAAAAAATAAAACAAATGTGGAGCACGCTGGAAGAGGGGAACGACTGAATGTCCGGAGATCAGGGTGAGGAGCAGCCCTGGCACTGCCCGGCTTATGCAGCCAGCTGAACCATCACGCACACAAACAGACAGCATTCTTGTGACATTATAGTAGCCACCCATAGCACAAGCACTGAATGAGTCTGGAGTGCAAGTGGTACAGCTGTCACATGGGTGATCTAAAGTAAACAATCAGTTGTGTCCATGCAATGGCTATTAATGATTAGTAGGTGAAAATAAAATCGTACACACGCAGCCGTCTCAGTGTCACTAACACCATCTGGGAGGTCATTTACAAGGAACAACCGATTGGCTTCCTCATTGGCTAGAAGAGAAGCTCACTAGTTGTGCTAAAAAATAGCATTTTCTTTAAACACTTGCGCGGCATCATTACTACAGACACTCACACGTGTGCGGCATCATTACTACAGACACTCACACGTGCGCGGCATCATTACTACAGACACTCACACATCCGCTGCATCATTACTACAGACACTCACACGTGCACGGCATCATTACTACAGACACTCACACGTGCGCTGCATCATTACTACAGACACGCACACGTGCGCTGCATCATTACTACAGACACGCACACGTGCGCTGCATCATTACTACAGACACGCACACTGCATCATTACTACAGACACACACACGTGCGCTGCATCATTACTACAGACACGCACACGTCCGCTGCATCATTACTACAGACACTCACACGTGCACGGCATCATTACTACAGACACTCACACGTGCACGGCATCATTACTACAGACACTCACACGTGCGCTGCATCATTACTACAGACACGCACACGTGTGCGGCATCATTACTACAGACACTCACACGTGCGCGGCATCATTACTACAGACACTCACACATCCGCTGCATCATTACTACAGACACTCACACGTGCACGGCATCATTACTACAGACACTCACACGTGCGCTGCATCATTACTACAGACACGCACACGTGCGCTGCATCATTACTACAGACACGCACACGTGCGCTGCATCATTACTACAGACACGCACACTGCATCATTACTACAGACACACACACGTGCGCTGCATCATTACTACAGACACGCACACGTCCGCTGCATCATTACTACAGACACACACACGTGCGCTGCATCATTACTACAGACACACACACGTGCGCTGCATCATTACTACAGACACACGTCCGCTGCATCATTACTACAGACACACACACGTCCGCTGCATCATTACTACAGACACACACACGTGCACGGCATCATTACTACAGACACTCACACGTGCACGGCATCATTACTACAGACACACACACGTGCGCTGCATCATTACTACAGACACACACACGTGCGCTGCATCATTACTACAGACACACACACGTCCGCTGCATCATTACTACAGACACACACACGTCCGCTGCATCATTACTACAGACACTCACACGTGCACGGCATCATTACTACAGACACTCACACGTGCGCTGCATCATTACTACAGACACGCACACGTGCGCTGCATCATTACTACAGACACGCACACTGCATCATTACTACAGACACACACACGTGCGCTGCATCATTACTACAGACACACACACGTCCGCTGCATCATTACTACAGACACACACACGTGCGCTGCATCATTACTACAGACACTCACACGCCCGCTGCATCATTACTACAGACACTCACACGTGCACGGCATCATTACTACAGACACTCACACGTGCGCTGCATCATTACTACAGACACGCACACGTGCGCTGCATCATTACTACAGACACGCACACTGCATCATTACTACAGACACACACACGTGCGCTGCATCATTACTACAGACACACACACGTCCGCTGCATCATTACTACAGACACACACAAACATGCGCGGCATCCAGGGGCGAAACTACAACTGGGCCCCTGAGGGTGGGGGCCCAGCTTAAAAAAAATAAAAAATTAATGTTTTTCTCTTCTTCAAGACCTGACACTGCCTGCACTGATATCATGTGAGTGTGACGTGATGCCTCACTAGTCTCACTAGTACAGGGGTTAGTGTTTCCATTTTACCCATTGGTGTTTATGTGTATGTATCTATGTGACTGTGTGTATTTATGCATGTATGTGACTGTGTGTGTGTGTGTGTATTTATGCATGTATGTGTGTGTGTATTTATGCATGTATGTGTGTGTGTGTATGTGACTGTGTGTGTATTTATGCATGTATGTGTGTGTGTGTGTGTGTATGTGACTGTGTGTGTATTTATGCATGTGTGTGTGTGTGTGTGTGTATGTGACTGTGTGTGTATGTGACTGTGTGTGTATGTGACTGTGTGTGTATGTGACTGTGTGTGTATTTATGCATGTGTGTGTGTATGTATGTGACTGTGTGTGTATTTATGCATGTATGTGTGTGTGTGTGTGTATGTGACTGTGTATTTATGCATGTGTGTGTGTATGTGACTGTGTATTTATGCATGTGTGTGTGTGTGTGTGTGTATGTATGTGACTGTGTGTGTATTTATGCATGTATGTGTGTGTGTATGTGACTGTGTGTATTTATGCATGTGTGTGTGTATCTATGTGACTGTGTGTGTATTTATGCATGTATGTGTGTGTGTGTGTGTGTATGTGACTGTGTGTGTATTTATGCATGTGTGTGTGTGTGTGTGTGTATGTGACTGTGTGTGTATTTATGCATGTGTGTGTGTGTGTGTGTGTGTGTATGTGACTGTGTGTATTTATGCATGTGTGTGTGTGTGTATGTGACTGTGTGTATTTATGCATGTATGTGTGTGTGTATGTGACTGTGTGTATTTATGCATGTGTGTGTGTATCTATGTGACTGTGTGTATTTATGCATGTATGTGTGTGTGTGTGTGTGTGTGTGTGTGTGTGTGTATGTATGTGACTGTGTGTATTTATGCATGTATGTGTGTGCGTATATATGTGACTGTGTGTATTTATGCATGTATGTGTGTGTGTGTGTATGTGACTGTGTGTGTATTTATGCATGTATGTGTGTGTGTGTATGTGACTGTGTATTTATGCATGTGTGTATCTATGTGACTGTGTGTGTATTTATGCATGTATGTGTGTGTGTGTGTATGTGACTGTGTGTGTATTTATGCATGTATGTGTGTGTGTGTGTGTGTGTATGTGACTGTGTGTATTTATGCATGTATGTGTGTGTGTATCTATGTGACTGTGTGTGTATTTATGCATGTATGTGTGTGTGTGTGTGTGTGTGTGTATGTGACTGTGTGTATTTATGCATGTATGTGTGTGTGTGTGTGTATGTGACTGTGTGTGTATTTATGCATGTATGTGTGTGTGTGTGTGTATGTGACTGTGTGTGTATTTATGCATGTATGTGTGTGTATGTGACTGTGTGTATTTATGCATGTGTGTGTGTATGTATGTGACTGTGTGTGTATTTATGCATGTATGTGTGTGTGTGTGTATGTGACTGTGTGTGTATTTATGCATGTGTGTGTGTGTGTGTGTGTATTTATGCATGTATGTGTGTGTGTGTGGGTGTGTGTATGTGACTGTGTGTGTATTTATGCATGTATTTGTGTGTGTTTGTGTGTATGTGACTGTGTGTGTATTTATGCATGTATGTGTGTGTGTGTGTATGTGACTGTGTGTGTATTTATGCATGTATGTGTGTGTGTGTGTGTATGTGACTGTGTGTATTTATGCATGTGTGTGTATGTATGTGACTGTGTGTGTATTTATGCATGTATGTGTGTGTGTATGTGACTGTGTGTATTTATGCATGTGTGTGTGTATCTATGTGACTGTGTGTATTTATGCATGTATGTGTGTGTGTGTTTGTATGTGACTGTGTGTATTTATGCATGTGTGTGTGTATCTATGTGACTGTGTGTGTATTTATGCATGTATGTGTGTGTGTGTGTGTGTATGTGACTGTGTGTATTTATGCATGTGTGTGTGTGTGTGTGTATGTGACTGTGTGTATTTATGTATGTGTGTGTGTGTGTGTGTATGTGACTGTGTGTATTTATGTATGTGTGTGTGTATCTATGTGACTGTGTGTGTATTTATGCATGTATGTGTGTGTGTGTGTGTGTATGTGACTGTGTGTATTTATGCATGTGTGTGTGTGTATCTATGTGACTGTGTGTGTATTTATGCATGTATGTGTGTGTGTGTGTGTGTATGTGACTGTGTGTATTTATGCATGTGTGTGTGTGTATCTATGTGACTGTGTGTGTATTTATGCATGTATGTATGTATGTGTGTGTGTATATGACTGTGTATTTATGCATGTGTGTGTGTGTGTATCTATGTGACTGTGTGTGTATTTATGCATGTGTGTGTGTGT
This sequence comes from Bombina bombina, assembly GCF_027579735.1. Classification (NCBI taxonomy): domain Eukaryota; kingdom Metazoa; phylum Chordata; class Amphibia; order Anura; family Bombinatoridae; genus Bombina; species Bombina bombina. The sequence continues at coordinate 19,930,753 of NC_069504.1, read as the reverse complement.
GTGTATGTGACTGTGTGTGTATTTATGCATGTATGTATCTATGTGACTGTGTGTGTATTTATGCATGTGTGTGTGTGTATGTGACTGTGTGTATGTATGTGACTGTGTGTATCTATGTGACTGTGTGTGTATTTATGCATGTATGTGTGTGTGTGTATCTATGTGACTGTGTGTGTATTTATGCATGTATGTGTGTGTGTGTGTGTGTATGTGACTGTGTGTATTTATGCATGTGTGTGTGTGTATCTATGTGACTGTGTGTGTATTTATGCATGTGTGTGTGTGTATCTATGTGACTGTGTGTGTATTTATGCATGTATGTATGTATGTGTGTGTGTGTATGTGACTGTGTGTATTTATGCATGTGTGTGTGTATCTATGTGACTTTGTGTGTATTTATGCATGTATGTGTGTGTGTATGTATGTGACTGTGTGTATTTATGCATGTGTGTGTGTATCTATGTGACTGTGTGTGTATTTATGCATGTATGTGTATGTGACTGTGTGTATTTATGCATGTGTGTGTGTATCTATGTGACTGTGTGTGTATTTATGCATGTATGTGTGTGTGTGTATGTGACTGTGTGTATTTATGCATGTATGTGTGTGTATGTGACTGTGTGTATTTATGCATGTATGTGTGTGTGTGTGTGTGTGTATATGACTGTGTGTATTTATGCATGTATGTGTGTGTGTGTATCTATGTGACTGTGTGTGTATTTATGCATGTGTGTGTGTATGTGACTGTGTGTGTATTTATGCATGTATGTATCTATGTGACTGTGTGTGTATTTATGCAAGTGTGTGTGTGTGTGTGTATGTGACTGTGTGTATGTATGTGACTGTGTGTATCTATGTGACTGTGTGTGTATTTATGCATGTATGTGTGTGTGTGTGTGTGTATCTATGTGACTGTGTGTGTATTTATGCATGTATGTGTGTGTGTATGTATCTGTGTGTATTTATGCATGTGTGTGTGTATGTATGTGACTGTGTGTATTTATGCATGTGTGTGTGTGTGTATGTGACTGTGTGTGTATTTATGCATGTATGTGTGTGTGTGTATCTATGTGACTGTGTGTGTATTTATGCATGTGTGTGTGTATGTATGTGACTGTGTGTATTTATGCATGTGTGTGTGTGTGTATGTGACTGTGTGTGTATTTATGCATGTGTGTGTATGTATGTGACTGTGTGTATTTATGCATGTGTGTGTGTGTGTGTGTGTGTATGTGACTGTGTGTATTTATGCATGTGTGTGTGTGTGTGTGTGTGTGTATGTGACTGTGTATTTATGTGTGTGTGTATGTGTGTGTGTATGTGACTGTGTGTATGTGACTGTGTGTGTATTTATGCATGTATGTGTGTGTGTGTGTATTTATGCATGTATGTGTGTGTGTGTATGTGACTGTGTGTGTATTTATGCATGTATGTGTGTGTGTGTATGTGACTGTGTATTTATGCATGTATGTGTGTGTGTATCTATGTGACTGTGTGTGTATTTATGCATGTGTGTGTGTGTATGTGACTGTGTGTATCTATGTGACTGTGTGTGTATTTATGCATGTATGTGTGTGTGTGTATGTGACTGTGTGTGTATTTATGCATGTATGTGTGTGTGTGTGTATGTGACTGTGTGTGTATTTATGCATGTATGTGTGTGTGTGTGTATGTGACTGCGTGTATTTATGCATGTGTGTGTGTATCTATGTGACTGTGTGTGTATTTATGCATGTGTGTGTGTATCTATGTGACTGTGTGTGTATTTATGCATGTGTGTGTGTATCTATGTGACTGTGTGTGTATTTATGCATGTATGTGTGTGTGTATGTGACTGTGTATTTATGCATGTGTGTGTGTATCTATGTGACTGTGTGTGTATTTATGCATGTATGTGTATGTGACTGTGTATTTATGCATGTGTGTGTGTATCTATGTGACTGTGTGTGTATTTATGCATGTATGTGTGTGTGTGTGTATGTGACTGTGTGTATTTATGCATGTATGTGTGTGTGTGTGTGTATGTGACTGTGTGTGTATTTATGCATGTATGTGTGTGTGTGTGTGTGTGTATGTGACTGTGTGTATGTATGTGACTGTGTATCTATGTGACTGTGTGTGTATTTATGCATGTATGTGTGTGTGTGTATGTGACTGTGTGTGTATTTATGCATGTGTGTGTGTGTGTGTATGTATCTATGTGACTGTGTGTGTATTTATGCATGTATGTGTGTGTGTGTATGTGACTGTGTGTGTATTTATGCATTTATGTGTGTGTGTGTATGTATCTATGTGACTGTGTGTGTATTTATGCATGTATGTGTGTGTGTGTGTGTGTATGTGACTGTGTATCTATGTGACTGTGTGTGTATTTATGCATGTATGTGTGTGTGTGTGTATGTGACTGTGTGTATTTATGCATGTGTGTGTGTATCTATGTGACTGTGTGTGTATTTATGCATGTATGTGTGTGTGTGTGTATGTATGTGACTGTGTGTATTTATGCATGTATGTGTGTGTGTGTATGTGACTGTGTGTATTTATGCATGTATGTGTGTGTGTATGTATGTGACTGTGTGTATTTATGCATGTATGTGTGTGTGTGTATGTGACTGTGTGTATTTATGCATGTATGTGTGTATGTGACTGTGTGTATTTATGCATGTATGTGTGTGTGTGTATGTGACTGTGTGTATTTATGCATGTGTGTGTATGTATGTGACTGTGTGTGTATGTATGTGACTGTGTGTGCGTATATATGTGACTGTGTGTATTTATGCATGTGTGTGTGTGTGTATGTATGTGACTGTGTGTGTATTTATGCATGTATGTGTGTGTGTGTATTTATGCATGTGTGTGTATGTATGTGACTGTGTGTGTATTTATGCATGTGTATGTATGTGACTGTGTGTATTTATGCATGTGTGTGTGTGTATCTATGTGACTGTGTGTGTATTTATGCATGTATGTGTGTGTGTGTGTATGTATGTGACTGTGTGTATTTATGCATGTATGTGTGTGTGTGTATGTGACTGTGTGTATTTATGCATGTATGTGTGTATGTGACTGTGTGTATTTATGCATGTATGTGTGTGTGTGTATGTGACTGTGTATTTATGCATGTTTGTGTGTATGTATGTGACTGTGTGTGTATTTATGCATGTATGTGTGTGTGTATGTGACTGTGTGTATTTATGCATGTGTATGTATGTGACTGTGTGTGTATTTATGCATGTATGTGTGTGTGTGTATTTATGCATGTGTGTATGTATGTGACTGTGTGTGTATTTATGCATGTGTATGTATGTGACTGTGTGTATTTATGCATGTGTGTGTATGTATGTGACTGTGTGTATTTATGCATGTATGTGTGTGTATTTATGCATGTATGTGTGTGTATGTATGTGACTGTGTGTATTTATGCATGTATGTGTGTGTATTTATGCATGTATTTATGCATGTGTGTGTATGTATGTGACTGTGTGTATTTATGCATGTGTATGTATGTGACTGTGTGTATTTATGCATGTATGTGTGTGTATTTATGCATGTGTGTGTATGTATGTGACTGTATTTATGCATGTGTGTGTATGTATGTGACTGTGTGTATTTATGCATGTATGTGTGTGTATTTATGCATGTGTGTGTATGTATGTGACTGTATTTATGCATGTGTGTGTATGTATGTGACTGTGTGTATTTATGCATGTGTGTGTGTATGTATGTGACTGTGTGTATTTATGCATATATGTGTGTGTATTTATGCATGTATGTGTGAGTATTTATGCATGTATGTGTGTGTATGTATGTGACTGTGTGTATTTATGCATGTGTGTGTGTATGTATGTGACTGTGTGTATTTATGCATGTGTGTGTGTATGTATGTGACTGTGTGTATTTATGCATGTGTGTGTGTATGTATGTGACTGTGTGTATTTATGCATGTGTGTGTGTATGTATGTGACTGTGTGTATTTATGCATGTGTGTGTGTGTGTATGTATGTGACTGTGTGTATTTATGCATGTGTGCGTATGTATGTGACTGTGTGCGTATTTATGCATGTGTGCGTATGTATGTGACTGTGTGTGTATTTATTTATGCATGTGTGTGTATGTGTGTATGTATGTGACTGTGTGTGTATTTATGCATGTGTGTGTATGTATGTGACTGTGTGTGTATTTATGCATGTATGTATGTATGTGTGTATGCATGTATGTGACTGTGTGTGTATTTATGCATGTGTGTGTATGTATGTGACTGTGTGTGTATTTATGCATGTATGTATGTATGTATGTGTGTATGCATGTATGTGACTGTGTGTGTATTTATGTGTGTGTGTGTGTGTATGTGACTGTGTGTGTATTTATGCATGTATGTATGTATGTATGTGTGTATGTGACTGTGTGTATTTATGCATGTGTGTGTGTGTATGTGACTGTGTGAGTATTTATGCATGTGTGTGTGTGTATGTGACTGTGTGTGTATTTATGCATGTGACTGTGTGTGTATTTATGCATGTGTGTGTGTATGTTTGTGGAACCAGCAAATTACAGACCTTGTTACTACAGCATGGGGGGGGGCGGGGGGTAAACAGTGTCACAGACTACTGTGGTCACTTTATAAAGTACTAGGGCGGGTAGGGTCAGGCCGGCCATCTCACCGGCAGATTACAGACTGTGTCACTGACTCACTATATACAGTACTAGTGGGTTAAACAGTGTCACTATATACAGTAATAGGGGTCAGACCATCTCACAGACTGTGGGTTCAGGGTACCTCCTTTTGCAGACGTAATCCGATTCACTTATTTTTCTGTGTTAAATGTAAAAATAAAAAAACAGAATTTATGCTTACCTGATAAATTACTTTCTCCAACGGTGTGTCCGGTCCACGGCGTCATCCTTACTTGTGGGAATATCTCTTCCCCAACAGGAAATGGCAAAGAGTCCCAGCAAAGCTCCGCCCACCCCAGTCATTCGACCGACAGACAGGAGGAAAAATATAGGAGAAACCATATGGTACCGTGGTGACTGTAGTTAGAGAAAATAATTCATCAGACCTGATTAAAAAACCAGGGCGGGCCGTGGACCGGACACACCGTTGGAGAAAGTAATTTATCAGGTAAGCATAAATTCTGTTTTCTCCAACATTGGTGTGTCCGGTCCACGGCGTCATCCTTACTTGTGGGAACCAATACCAAAGCTTTAGGACACGGATGAAGGGAGGGAGCAAATCAGGTTACCTAAACGGAAGGCACCACGGCTTGCAAAACCTTTCTCCCAAAAATAGCCTCCGAAGAAGCAAAAGTATCAAATTTGTAAAATTTGGCAAAAGTGTGCAGTGGAGACCAAGTCGCTGCCTTACATATCTGATCAACAGAAGCCTCGTTCTTGAAGGCCCATGTGGAAGCCACAGCCCTAGTGGAGTGAGCTGTGATTCTTTCAGGAGGCTGCCGTCCGGCAGTCTCATAAGCCAATCGGATGATGCTTTTAAGCCAAAAGGAAAGAGGTAGAAGTTGCTTTTTGACCTCTCCTTTTACCAGAATAGACGACAAACAGAGAAGATGTTTGTCTGAACTCTTTTGTAGTTTCTAAGTAGAATTTTAGAGCACGGACTACATCTAAATTGTGTAGCAAACGTTCCTTCTTTGAAACTGGATTCGGACACAAAGAAGGTACAACTATCTCCTGGTTAATATTCTTGTTGGAAACAACCTTTGGAAGAAAACCAGGCTTAGTACGCAAAACAACCTTATCTGAATGGAACACCAGATAGGGCGGAGTACACTGCAGAGCAGATAACTCTGAAACTCTTCTAGCAGAAGAAATAGCAACCAAAAACAAAACTTTCCAAGATAATAACTTAATATCTATGGAATGTAGAGGTTCAAACGGAACCCCTTGAAGAACTGAAAGAACTAGATTTAGACTCCAGGGAGGAGTCAAAGGTCTGTAAACAGGCTTGATCCTAACCAGAGCCTGAACAAATGCTTGAACATCTGGCACAGCTGCCAGTCGTTTGTGTAGTAAGACAGATAAAGCAGAAATCTGTCCCTTTAGAGAACTCACAGATAATCCTTTATCCAAACCTTCTTGCAGAAAGGAAAGAATCTTAGGAATTTTTATCTTATTCCATGGGTATCCCTTGGATTCACACCAACAGATATATCTTTTCCATATTTTATGGTAAATCTTTCTAGTAACTGGTTTTCTGGCCTGAACCAGAGTATCTATCACAGAATCTGAAAACCCACGCTTTGATAGAATCAAGCGTTCAATCTCCAAGCCGTCAGCTGGAGGGAGACCAGATTTGGATGTTCGAATGGACCCTGAACAAGAAGGTCCTGTCTCAAAGGTAGCTTCCATGGTGGAACCGATGACATATTCACCAGGTCTGCATACCAAGTCCTGCGTGGCCACGCAGGAGCTATCAAGATCACCGAGGCCCTCTCCTGTTTGATCCTGGCTACCAGCCTGGGAATGAGAGGAAACGGTGGAAACACATAAGCTAGGTTGAAGGTCCAAGGTGCTACTAGTGCATCCACTAGAGTCGCCTTGGGATCCCTGGATCTGGACCCGTAGCAAGGAACCTTGAAGTTCTGACGAGACGCCATCAGAATCATGTCTGGAATGCCCCATAATTGAGTTAACTGGGCAAAGATCTCCGGGTGGAGTTCCCACTCCCCCGGATGGAATGTCTGACGACTCAGATAATCCGCTTCCCAGTTTTCCACACCTGGGATGTGGATCGCAGATAGATGGCAGGAGTGATCCTCCGCCCATTGTATTATTTTGGTCACTTCTTTCATCGCTAGGGAACTCCTTGTTCCCCCCTGATGATTGATATACGCAACGGTCGTCATGTTGTCTGATTGGAATCTTATGAATCTGGCCTTTGCAAGCTGAGGCCAAGCCCTGAGAGCATTGAATATCGCTCTTAGTTCCAGAATGTTTATCGGGAGAAGAGACTCTTCCCGAGACCATAGTCCCTGAGCTTTCAGGGATTCCCAGACCGCGCCCCAGCCCACTAGACTGGCGTCGGTCGTGACAATGACCCACTCTGGGCTGCGGAAGCTCATTCCCTGGGATAGATGGTCCAGGGTCAGCCACCAACGGAGTGAATCTCTGGTCTTCTGATCTACTTGGATCACTGGAGACAAGTATGTATAGTTCCCCATTCCACTGTTTGAGCATGCACAGTTGTAATGGTCTTAGATGAATTTGTGCAAAAGGAACTATGTCCATTGCTGCAACCATCAACCCTACTACTTCCATGCACTGAGCTATGGAAGGACGTGGAACAGAGTGAAGAACTTGACAAGTGCTTAGAAGTTTTGACTTTCTGACATCTGTCAGAAAAATCCTCATTTCTAAGGAATCTATTATTGTTCCCAAGAAGGGAACTCTTGTTGACGGAGACAGAGAACTTTTTTCTATGTTCACCTTCCATCCGTGAGATCTGAGAAAGGCCAGAACGATGTCTGTATGAGCCTTTGCTCTTGAAAGGGACGACGCTTGTATTAGAATGTCGTCCAAGTACGGTACTACTGCAATGCCCCTCGGTCTTAGAACCGCTAGAAGGGACCAGAGTACCTTTGTGAAAATCCTTGGAGCAGTGGCTAACCCGAATGGGAGGGCCACAAACTGGTAATGTTTGTCCAGAAAGGTGAACCTTAGGAACTGATGATGTTCTTTGTGGATAGGAATATGTAGGTACGCATCCTTTAGATCCACGGTAGTCATAAATTGACCTTCCTGGATAGTGGGCAGAATCGTTCGAATGGTTTCCATTTTGAACGATGGTACCCTGAGAAATTTGTTTAGGATCTTTAAATCCAGAATTGGTCTGAAGGTTCCCTCTTTTTTGGGAACTATGAACAGATTTGAGTAAAATCCCATTCCTTGTTCCGTCATTGGAACAGGGTGTATCACTCCCATCTTTAACAGGTCTTCTACACAGTGTAAGAACGCCTGTCTCTTTATTTGGTTTAAGGATAAGTGAGACATGTGGAACCTTCCCCTTGGGGGTAGTTCCCTGAATTCCAGAAGATAACCCTGAGAAACTATTTCTAGTGCCCAGGGATCCTGAACATCTCTTGCCCAAGCCTGAGCAAAGAGAGAGAGTCTGCCCCCTACTAGATCCGGTCCCGGATCGGGGGCTACTCCTTCATGCTGTTTTTTTAGCAGCAGCAGGCTTCTTGGCCTACTTACCCTTGTTCCAGCCTTGCATAGGTTTCCAGGCTGGTTTGGGCTGTGAGGCATTACCCTCTTGCTTAGAGGATGCAGAACTAGAGGCCGGTCCGTTCCTGAAATTGCGAAAGGAACGAAAATTAGACTTATTCTTGGCCTTGAAAGGCCTATCTTGTGGAAGGGCGTGGCCCTTTCCCCCAGTGATGTCTGAGATAATCTCTTTCAATTCTGGCCCAAAGAGAGTTTTACCTTTGAAAGGGATGTTAAGCAATTTTGTCTTGGATGATACATCCGCTGACCAAGACTTTAGCCAAAGCACTCTGCGCGACACAATTGCAAACCCTGAATTTTTCGCCGCTAATCTAGCTAATTGCAAAGCGGCATCTAAAATAAAAGAGTTAGCCAACTTAAGTGCGTGAACTCTGTCCATAACCTCCTCTCTACTGAGCGACTTTTCTAGTTCCGCGAACCAGAACCACGCTGCTGTAGTGACAGGAACAATGCACAAAATGGGTTGTAGAAGGTAACCTTGCTGTACAAAAATCTTTTTAAGCAAACCTTCCAATTTTTTATCCATAGGATCTTTGAAAGCACAACTATCCTCGATAGGAATAGTAGTTCGCTTGTTTAGAGTAGAAACTGCCCCCTCGACCTTAGGGACTGTCTGCCATAAGTCCTTTCTGGGGTCGACCATAGGAAATAATTTCTTAAATATAGGGGGGGGAGCAAAAGGTATGCCGGGCTTCTCCCACTCTATGTCCGCCACCCGCTTGGGTATAGGAAAAGCGTCGGGGTGCACCGGAACCTCTAGAAACTTATCCATCTTGCATAATTTCTCTGGAATGACCAAGTTGTCACAATCATCCAGAGTAGATAACACCTCCTTAAGCAGTGCACGGAGATGTTCTAATTTAAATTTAAATGTCACAACATCAGGTTCAGCTTGTTGAGAAATTTTTCCTGAATCTGAAATTTCCCCATCTGACAAAACCTCCCTCATGGCCACTTCAGATTGGTGTGAGGGTATGACAGAACAATTATCAGCGCCCTCCTGCTCTTCAGTGTTTAAAACAGAGCAATCGCGCTTTCTCTGATATGCAGGCATTTTGGATAAAATATTTGCTATGGAGTTATCCATTACAGCCGTCAATTGTTGCATGGTAATAAGCATTGGCGCGCTAGATGTACTAGGGGCCTCCTGCGTGGGCAAAACTGGTGTAGACACAGTAGGAGATGATGTAGTATCATGTTTACTCCCCTCATCTGAGGAATCATCTTGGGCAATTTCATTATCTGTGGCAGTACTGTCCTTACTTTGTTTGGACGCTATGGCACAATTATCACACAATTTTGAATGGGGAGACACATTGGCTTTCATACATATAGAACATAGCTTATACGAAGGCACAGACATGTTAAACAGGCTTGAACTTGTCAATAAAGCACAAAAACCGTTTTAAAACAAAACCGTTACTGTCTCTTTAAATTTTAAACAGAGCACACTTTATTGCTGAATATGTGAAAAAGTATGAAGGAATCGATCAAAATTTACCAAAATTTCACCACAGTGTCTTAAAGCATTAAAAGTATTGCATACCAATTTTCAGAGCTTTAAGCCTTAAAATAACGGAACCGGAGCCGTTTACAAATTTAACCCCTATACAGTCCCAGCTACAGCCTTTGCTGTGACCTAACCAAGCCCAGAGGGGAATACGATACCAAATGACGCCTTCTAGAAACTTTTCCAACCACTTTCAGGTCCTCACACATGCATCTGCATGTCTTGCTCTCAAAAACAACTGTGCAGTAATGGCGCAAAAATGAGGCTCAGCCTACAACTGGGAAGGCCCTCCCTGACTGGAAAAGGTGTCTAACATAGTGCCTGACGTTAAAAAACATTCCCCAAGTTTATAAGTGTGAATTATCAGCATAAACATGTACAAAATGTCCAATAAAGCAATCGATTTAGCCCATAAAAGTGTCTACCAGTTTTATAGTCCATATTAAGCCCTTTATTCTGTTTGAAACTAAGAAAATGGCTTACCGGTCCCCATGAGGGGAAATGACAGCCTTCCAGCATTACACAGTCTTGTTAGAAATATGGCTAGTCATACCTTAAGCAGAAAAGTCTGCTAACTGTTTCCCCCAACTGAAGTTACTTCATCTCAACAGTCCTATGTGGAAACAGCAAACGATTTTAGTTACTGTCTGCTAAAATCATCTTCCTCTCACAAACAGAAATCTTCATCCTTTTCTGTTTCATAGTAAATAGTACATACCAGCACTATTTTAAAATAACAAACTCTTGATAGTAGAATAAAAAAAAACAAACAGAATTTATGCTTACCTGATAAATTACTTTCTCCAACGGTGTGTCCGGTCCACGGTGTCATCCTTACTTGTGGGATATTCTCTTCCCCAACAGGAAATGGCAAAGAGCCCAGCAAAGCTGGTCACATGATCCCTCCTAGGCTCCGCCTACCCCAGTCATTCGACCGACGTAAAGGAGGAATATGCATAGGAGAAATCATATGATACCGTGGTGACTGTAGTTAGAGAAAATAATTCATCAGACCTGATTAAAAAAACCAGGGCGGGCCGTGGACCGGACACACCGTTGGAGAAAGTAATTTATCAGGTAAGCATAAATTCTGTTTTCTCCAACATAGGTGAGTCCGGTCCACGGCGTCATCCTTACTTGTGGGAACCAATACCAAAGCTTTAGGACACGGATGATGGGAGGGAGCAAATCAGGTCACCTAGATGGAAGGCACCACGGCTTGCAAAACCTTTCTCCCAAAAATAGCCTCCGAAGAAGCAAAAGTATCAAATTTGTAAAATTTGGTAAAAGTGTGCAGCGAAGACCAAGTCGCTGCCTTACATATCTGATCAACAGAAGCCTCGTTCTTGAAGGCCCATGTGGAAGCCACAGCCCTAGTGGAGTGAGCTGTGATTCTTTCAGGAGGCTGCCGTCCGGCAGTCTCATAAGCCAATCGGATGATGCTTTTAAGCCAAAAAGAAAGAGAGGTAGAAGTTGCTTTTTGACCTCTCCTTTTACCAGAATAAACAACAAACAAAGAAGATGTTTGTCTGAAATCCTTTGTAGCCTCTAAATAGAATTTTAGAGCACGAACTACATCCAAATTGTGTAACAAACGTTCCTTCTTTGAAACTGGATTCGGACACAAAGAAGGCACAACTATCTCCTGGTTAATGTTTTTGTTAGAAACAACTTTCGGAAGAAAACCAGGTTTAGTACGCAAAACCACCTTATCTGCATGGAACACCAGATAAGGAGGAGAACACTGCAGAGCAGATAACTCTGAAACTCTTCTAGCAGAAGAAATTGCAACCAAAAACAAAACCTTTCCAAGATAGTAACTTAATATCTACGGAATGTAAGGGTTCAAACGGAACCCCTTGAAGAACTGAAAGAACTAAATTGAGACTCCAAGGAGGAGTCAAAGGTTTGTAAACAGGCTTGATTCTAACCAGAGCCTGAACAAAAGCTTGAACATCTGGCACAGCCGCCAGTTTTTTGTGAAGTAAAACAGATAAAGCAGAAATCTGTCCCTTCAAAGAACTTGCAGATAATCCTTTCTCCAAACCCTCCTGTAGAAAGGATAGAATCTTAGGAATTTTTATCTTGTTCCATGGGAATCCTTTAGATTCACACCAACAAATATATTTTTTCCATATTTTATGGTAAATTTTCCTAGTTACAGGCTTTCTAGCCTGAACAAGAGTATCAATGACAGAATCTGAAAACCCACGCTTTGATAAAATCAAGCGTTCAATCTCCAAGCAGTCAGTTGGAGTGAAGCCAGATTCGGATGTTCGAATGGACCTTGAACAAGAAGGTCCTGTCTCAAAGGTAGCTTCCATGGTGGAGCCGAAGACATATTCACCAGGTCTGCATACCAAGTTCTGCGTGGCCACGCAGGAGCTATCAAGATCACCGAAGCCCTCTCCTGATTGATCCTGGCTACCAGCCTGGGAATGAGAGGGAACGGTGGGAATACATAAGCTAGGTTGAAGGTCCAAGGCGCTATCAGTGCATCTACTAGAGTCGCCCTGGGATCCCTGGATCTGGACCCGTAGCAAGGAACCTTGAAGTTCTGACGAGACGCCATCAGGTCCATGTCTGGAATGCCCCATAATTGAGTTATTTGGGCAAAGATTTCCGGATGGAGTTCCCACTCCCCCGGATGGAAAGTCTGACGACTCAGAAAATCCGCTTCCCAATTTTCCACTCCTGGGATGTGGATTGCAGACAAGTGGCAGGAGTGATTCTCCGCCCATTGAATTATTTTGGTCACTTCCTCCATCGCCAGGGAACTCCTTGTTCCCCCCTGATGGTTGATATATGCAACAGTCGTCATGTTGTCTGATTGAAACCTTATGAATTTGGCCTTTGCTAGTTGAGGCCAAGCTTTGAGAGCATTGAATATCGCTCGCAGTTCCAGAATGTTTATCGGGAGAAGAGATTCTTCCCGAGACCATAGACCCTGAGCTTTCAGGGGTTCCCAGACCGCGCCCCAGCCCACCAGACTGGCGTCGGTCGTGACAATGACCCACTCTGGTCTGCGGAAGCTCATTCCCTGTGACAGGTTGTCCAGGTCCAGCCACCAACGGAGTGAATCTCTGGTTCTTTGATCTACTTGGATCGTCGGAGACAAGTCTGTATAATCCCCATTCCACTGTCTGAGCATGCACAGTTGTAATGGTCTTAGATGAATTCGTGCAAAAGGAACTATGTCCATTGCCGCAACCATCAAACCTATTACTTCCATGCACTGCGCTATGGAAGGAAGAAGAACAGAATGAAGTACTTGACAAGAGCTTAGAAGTTTTGATTTTCTGGCCTCTGTCAGAAAAATCTTCATTTCTAAGGAGTCTATTATTGTTCCCAAGAAGGGAACTCTTGTTGACGGGGACAGAGAACTTTTTTCTATGTTCACTTTCCACCCGTGAGATCTGAGAAAGGCTAGGACAATGTCCGTATGAGCCTTTGCTTTTGACAGAGACGACGCTTGAATCAGTATGTCGTCCAAGTAAGGTACTACAATGCCCCTTGGTCTTAGCACCGCTAGAAGGGACCCTAGTACTTTTGTGAAAATCCTTGGAGCAGTGGCTAATCCGAATGGAAGTGCCACAAACTGGTAATGCTTGTCCAGAAAGGCGAACCTTAGGAACCGATGATGTTCCTTGTGGATAGGAATATGTAGATACGCATCCTTTAAATCCACCGTGGTCATGAATTGACCTTCCTGGATGGTAGGAAGAATTGTTCGAATGGTTTCCATCTTGAACGATGGAACCCTGAGAAATTTGTTTAGAATCTTGAGATCTAAAATTGGTCTGAATGTTCCTTCTTTTTTGGGAACTATGAACAGATTGGAGTAAAACCCCATCCCTTGTTCTCCTAATGGAACAGGATGAATCACTCCCATTCTTAACAGGTCTTCTACACAATGTAAGAATGCCTGTCTTTTTATTTGGTTTGAAGACAATTGAGACCTGTGGAACCTCCCCCTTGGGGGTAGTTCCTTGAATTCCAGGAGATAACCTTGAGAAACTATTTCTAGCGCCCAAGGATCCTGAACATCTCTTGCCCAAGCCTGAGCAAAGAGAGAGAGTCTGCCCCCCACCAGATCCGGTCCCGGATCGGGGGCCAACACTTCATGCTGTTTTAGTAGCAGTGGCAGGTTTCTTGGCCTGCTTACCCTTGTTCCAGCCTTGCATCGGTCTCCAGGCTGGTTTGGTTTGAGAACTATTACCCTCTTGCTTAGAGGGTGTAGAATTTGAGGCTGGTCCGTTTCTGCGAAAGGAACGAAAATTTGGCTTATTTTTAGCCTTAAAAGACCTATCCTGAGGAAGGGCGTGGCCCTTTCCCCCAGTGATGTCTGAAATAATCTCTTTCAAGTCAGGGCCAAACAGCGTTTTACCTTTGAAAGGGATGTTAAGCAATTTGTTCTTGGAGGACACATCCGCTGACCAAGACTTTAGCCAAAGCGCTCTGCGCGCCACAATAGCAAAACCTGAATTTTTCGCCGCTAATCTAGCTAATTGCAAAGTGGCGTCTAAGATAAAAGAGTTAGCCAATTTAAGTGCTTGAACTCTGTCCATAACCTCCTCATACGAAGAGTCTTTATTGAGCGACTTTTCTAGTTCTTCGAACCAGAAACACGCTGCTGTAGTGACAGGAACAATGCATGAAATTGGTTGTAGAAGGTAACCTTGCTGAACAAACATCTTTTTAAGCAAACCCTCTAATTTTTTGTCCATAGGATCTTTGAAAGCACAACTATCTTCTATAGGGATAGTAGTGCGTTTGTTTAGAGTAGAAACCGCCCCCTCGACCTTGGGGACTGTCTGCCATAAGTCCTTTCTGGGGTCGACCATAGGAAATAATTTTTTAAATATAGGGGGAGGAACAAAAAGGTATGCCGGGCCTTTCCCATTCCTTATTTACAATGTCCGCCACCCGCTTGGGTATAGGAAAAGCATCGGGGGGCACCGGGACCTCTAGAAACTTGTCCATCTTACATAACTTCTCTGGAATGACCAAATTGTCACAATCATCCAGAGTAGATAACACCTCCTTAAGCAGAGCGCAGAGATGTTCTAATTTAAATTTAAAAGTAATAACATCAGGTTCAGCTTGTTGAGAAATTTTTCCTGAATCTGAAATTTCTCCCTCAGACAAAACCTCCCTCCTGGCCCCTTCAGATTGGTGTGAGGGTATGTCAGAACCATTATCATCAGCGTCCTCATGCTCTTCAGTATCTAAAACAGAGCAATCACGCTTTCTCTGATAAGTGGGCATTTTGGACAAAATGTTTTTAATAGAATTATCCATTACAGCCGTTAATTGTTGCATAGTAAGAAGGATTGGCGCACTAGATGTACTAGGGGCCTCTTGTGTGGGCAAGACTGGTGTAGACACAGAAGGGGAAGATGCAGTACCATGCTTACTCCCCTCGCTTGAGGAATCATTTTGGGCAACAACATTATCAGTGGCATCATTGTCCCTACTTTGTTTGGACACTATGTCGCATTCATCACATATATTTAAATGGGGAGGAACCTTGGCTTCCAAACATACAGAACATCGTCTATCTGATGGTTCAGACATGTTAACAGGCATAAACTTGATAACAAAGCACAAAAAACGTTTTAAAATAAAACCGTTACTGTCACTTTAAATTTTAAACTGAACACACTTTATTACTGAATATGTGAAAAAGTATGAAGGAATTGTTCAAAATTCACCAAAATTTCACCACAGTGTCTTAAAGCCTTAAAAGTATTGCACACCAAATTTAAAAGCTTTAACTCTTAAAATAACGGAACCGGAGCCGTTTTTACATTTAACCCCTATACAGTCCCTGGTATCTGCTTTGCTGAGACCCAACCAAGCCCAGAGGGGAATACGATACCAAATGACGCCTTCAATAAGCTTTTTCAGTGGTTCTTAGCTCCTCACACATGCATCTGCATGCCTTGCTTTCCAAAAACAACTGCGCATTAGTGGCGCGAAAATGAGGCTCTGCCTATGACTAGAAAAGGCCCCCAGTGAAAAAGGTGTCCAATACAGTGCCTGCCGTTTTTTTAATACATCCCCAAGATTAAAAGAACTATTTATAGTTATAATCCACTAAATATACTTATAAAGTAATCGTTTTAGCCCAGAAAAATGTCTACCAGTCTTTAAAGCCCTTGTGAAGCCCTTTATTCTTATACTAAACTAAGAAAAATGGCTTACCGGTTCCCATAGGGAAAATGACAGCTTCCAGCATTACCAAGTCTTGTTAGAAATGTGTCATACCTCAAGCAGCAAAAGTCTGCCCACTGTTTCCCCCAACTGAAGTTAATTCATCTCAACAGTCCTGTGTGGAAACAGCCATCGATTTTAGTAACGGTTGCTAAAATCATTTTCCTCTTACAAACAGAAATCTTCATCTCTTTTCCGTTTCAGAGTAAATAGTACATACCAGCACTATTTTAAAATAACAAACTCTTGATTGAAGAATAAAACTACATTTAAACACCAAAAAACTCTTAGCCATCTCCGTGGAGATGTTGCCTGTGCAACGGCAAAGAGAATGACTGGGGTAGGCGGAGCCTAGGAGGGATCATGTGACCAGCTTTGCTGGGCTCTTTGCCATTTCCTGTTGGGGAAGAGAATATCCCACAAGTAAGGATGACGCCGTGGACCGGACACACCTATGTTGGAGAAAACAGAATTTATGTTTACCTGATAAATTACTTTCTCCAACGGTGTGTCCGGTCCACGGCGTCATCCTTACTTGTGGGATATTTTCTTCCCCAACAGGAAATGGCAAAGAGCCCAGCAAAGCTGGTCACATGATCCCTCCTAGGCTCCGCCTACCCCAGTCATTCGACCGACGTTAAGGAGGAATATTTGCATAGGAGAAACCATATGATACCGTGGTGACTGTAGTTAAAGAAAATAAATTATCAGACCTGATTAAAAAACCAGGGCGGGCCGTGGACCGGACACACCGTTGGAGAAAGTAATTTATCAGGTAAACATAAATTCTGTTTTCTCCAACATAGGTGTGTCCGGTCCACGGCGTCATCCTTACTTGTGGGAACCAATACCAAAGCTTTAGGACACGGATGAAGGGAGGGAGCAAATCAGGTCACCTAAATGGAAGGCACCACGGCTTGCAAAACCTTTCTCCCAAAAAAATAGCCTCAGAAGAAGCAAAAGTATCAAACTTGTAAAATTTGGTAAAAGTGTGCAGTGAAGACCAAGTCGCTGCCCTACATATCTGATCAACAGAAGCCTCGTTCTTGAAGGCCCATGTGGAAGCCACAGCCCTAGTGGAATGAGCTGTGATTCTTTCAGGAGGCTGCCGTCCGGCAGTCTCGTAAGCCAATCTGATGATGCTTTTAATCCAAAAAGAGAGAGAGGTAGAAGTTGCTTTTTGACCTCTCCTGTTACCAGAATAAACAACAAACAAGGAAGATGTTTGTCTAAAATCCTTTGTAGCATCTAAATAGAATTTTAGAGCGCGAACAACATCCAAATTGTGCAACAAACGTTCCTTCTTCGAAACTGGTTTCGGACACAAAGAAGGCACGACTATCTCCTGGTTAATGTTTTTGTTAGAAACAACTTTTGGAAGAAAACCAGGTTTAGTACGTAAAACCACCTTATCTGCATGGAACACCAGATAAGGAGGAGAACACTGCAGAGCAGATAATTCTGAAACTCTTCTAGCAGAAGAAATTGCAGCCAAAAACAAAACTTTCCAAGATAATAACTTAATATCAACGGAATGTAAGGGTTCAAACGGAACCCCCTGAAGAACTGAAAGAACTAAGTTGAGACTCCAAGGAGGAGTCAAAGGTTTGTAAACAGGCTTGATTCTAACCAGAGCCTGAACAAAGGCTTGAACATCTGGCACAGCTGCCAGCTTTTTGTGAAGTAACACAGACAAGGCAGAAATCTGTCCCTTCAAGGAACTTGCAGATAATCCTTTCTCCAATCCTTCTTGAAGAAAGGATAGAATCCTAGGAATCTTTACCTTGTCCCAAGGGAATCCTTTAGATTCACACCAACAGATATATTTTTTCCATATTTTGTGGTAAATTTTTCTAGTTACAGGCTTTCTGGCCTGAACAAGAGTATCAATAACAGAATCTGAGAACCCTCGCTTTGATAAGATCAAGCGTTCAATCTCCAAGCAGTCAGCTGGAGTAGGACCAGATTCGGATGTTCGAACGGACCTTGAACAAGAAGGTCTCGTCTCAAAGGTAGCTTCCATGGTGGAGCCGATGACATATTCACCAGATCTGCCTACCAAGTCCTGCGTGGCCACGCAGGAGCTATCAAGATCACCGACGCCCTCTCCTGATTGATCCTGGCTGCCAGCCTGGGGATGAGAGGAGACGGCGGGAATACATAAGCTAGGTTGAAGGTCCAAGGTGCTACTAGTGCATCTACTAGAGTCGCCTTGGGATCCCTGGATCTGGACCCGTAGCAAGGAACCTTGAAGTTCCGACGAGAGGCCATCAGATCCATGTCTGGAATGCCCCACAGTTGAGTGATTTGGGCAAAGATTTCCGGATGGAGTTCCCACTCCCCCGGATGCAATGTCTGACGACTCAGAAAATCCGCTTCCCAATTTTCCACTCCTGGGATGTGGATTGCAGACAGGTGGCAGGAGCGAGTCTCCGCCCATTGAATGATTTTGGTCACTTCTTCCATCGCCAGGGAACTCCTTGTTCCCCCCTGATGGTTGATGTACGCAACAGTCGTCATGTTGTCTGATTGAAACCGTATGAACTTGGCCCTCGCTAGCTGAGGCCAAGCCTTGAGAGCATTGAATATCGCTCTCAGTTCCAGAATATTTATCGGTAGAAGAGATTCTTCCCGAGACCAAAGACCCTGAGCTTTCAGGGATCCCCAGACCGCGCCCCAGCCCATCAGACTGGCGTCGGTCGTGACAATGACCCACTCTGGTCTGCGGGAGGTCACCCCTTGTGACAGGTTGTCCAGGGACAGCCACCAACGGAGTGAGTCTCTGGTCCTCTGAGTTACTTGTATCTTCGGAGACAAGTCTGTATAGTCCCCATTCCACTGACTGAGCATACACAGTTGTAATGGTCTTAGATGAATGCGCGCAAAAGGAACTATGTCCATTGCCGCTACCATCAAACCTATCACTTCCATGCACTGCGCTATGGAAGGAAGAGGAACGGAATGAAGTATCCGACAAGAGTTTAGAAGTTTTGTTTTTCTGGTCTCTGTCAGAAAAATCCTCATTTCTAAGGAGTCTATTATTGTTCCCAAGAAGGGAACTCTTGTCGACGGAGATAGAGAACTCTTTTCCACGTTCACTTTCCATCCGTGAGATCTGAGAAAGGCCAGGACTATGTCCGTGTGAGCCTTTGCTTGAGGAAGGGACGACGCTTGAATCAGAATGTCGTCCAAGTAAGGTACTACAGCAATGCCCCTTGGTCTTAGCACCGCCAGAAGGGACCCTAGTACCTTTGTGAAAATCCCTGGAGCAGTGGCTAATCCGAAAGGAAGCGCCACGAACTGGTAATGCTTGTCCAGGAATGCGAACCTTAGGAACCGATGATGTTCCTTGTGGACAGGAATATGTAGATACGCATCCTTTAAATCCACCGTGGTCAAGAATTGACCTTCCTGGATGGAAGGATTGTTCGAATGGTTTCCATTTTGGACGATGGAACCTTGAGAAACTTGTTTAGGATCTTGAGATCTAAGATTGGTCTGAACGTTCCCTCTTTTTTGGGAACTACGAACAGATTGGAGTAGAACCCCATCCCTCGTTCTTTTAATGGAACAGGATGAATCACTTCCAGAAGATAACCTTGGGAGACTATTTCTAGCGCCCAAGGATCCAGAACATCTCTTGCCCAAGCCTGAGTGAAGAGAGAGAGTCTGCCCCCCACCAAATCCGGTCCCGGATCGGGGGCCCGCATCTCATGCTGTCTTGGGAGCAGTGGCAGGTTTCTTGGCCTGCTTTCCTTAGTTCCAGCCTTGCATTGGTCTCCAGGCTGGATTGGCTTGAGAAGTATTACCCTCCTGCTTAGAGGACGTAGCACTTGGGGCTGGTCCGTTTCTGCGAAAGGGACGAAAATTAGGTTTATTTTTGGCCTTGAAAGACCTATTCTGAGGAAGGGCGTGGCCCTTGCCCCCAGTGATATCAGAGATAATCTCTTTCAAGTCAGGGCCAAACAGTGTTTTCCCCTTGAAAGGAATGTCAAACAATTTGTTCTTGGAAGACGCATCCGCTGACCAAGATTTTAACCAAAGCGCTCTGCGCCACAATAGCAAACCCAGAATTTTTCGCCGCTAACCTAGCCAATTGCAAGGTGGCGTCTAGGGTGAAAGAATTAGCCAATTTAAGAGCACGAATTCTGTCCATAATCTCCTCATAAGAAGAAGAATTACTAATAATCGCCTTTTCTAGCTCAACGAACCAGAAACACGCGGCTGTAGTGACAGGGACAATGCATGCAATTGGTTGTAGAAGGTAACCTTGCTGAACAAACATCTTTTTTAGCAAACCTTCTAATTTTTTATCCATAGGATCTTGGAAAGCACAACTATCTACTATGGGTATAGTGGTGCGCTTGTTTAGAGTAGAAACCGCCCCCTCGACCTTGGGGACTGTCTGCCATAAGTCCTTTCTGGGGTCGACTATAGGAAACAATTTTTTAAATATGGGGGGAGGTACGAAAGGTATACCGGGCCTGTCCCATTCTTTATTAACAATGTACGCCACCCGCTTGAGTATAGGAAAAGCTTCGGGGGGCCCCGGGGCCTCTAGGAACTTGTCCATTTTACATAGTGTTTCTGGAATGACCAGATAATCACAATCATCCAAATTGGATAACACCTCCTTAAGCAGAGCGCGGAGATGTTCCAACTTAAATTTAAAAGTAATCACATCAGGTTCAGCTTGTTGAGAAATTTTCCCTGAATCTGAAATTTCTCCCTCAGACAAAACCTCCCTGGCCCCCTCAGACTGGTGTAGGGGCCCTTCAGAAACAATATCATCAGCGTCCTCATGCTCTTCAGTATTTTCTAAAACAGAGCAGTCGCGCTTTCGCTGATAAGTGGGCATATTGGCTAAAATGTTTTTGATAGAATTATCCATTACAGCCGTTAATTGTTGCATAGTAAGGAGTATTGGCGCGCTAGATGTACTAGGGGCCTCCTGTATGGGCAAGACTGGTGTAGACGAAGGAGGGGATGATGCAGTACCATGCTTACTCCCCTCACTTGAGGAATCATCTTGGGCATCATTTTACTAAATTTTTTATGACATAAATCACATCTATTTAAATGAGAAGGAACCTTGGCTTCCCCACAGTCAGAACACAATCTATCTGGTAGTTCAGACATGTTAAACAGGCATAAACTTGATAACAAAGCACAAAAAACGTTTTAAAATAAAACCGTTACTGTCACTTTAAATTTTAAACTGAACACACTTTATTACTGCAATTGCGAAAAAGTATGAAGGAATTGTTCAAAATTCACCAAAATTTCACCACAGTGTCTTAAAGCCTTAAAAGTATTGCACACCAAATTTGGAAGCTTTAACCCTTAAAATAACGGAACCGGAGCCGTTTTTATATTTAACCCCTTTACAGTCCCTGGAATCTGCTTTGCTGAGACCCAACCAAGCCCAAAGGGGAATACGATACCAAATGATGCCTTCAGAAAGACTTTTCTATGTATCAGAGCTCCACACACATGCAGCTGCATGTCATGCTGTTCTCAAAAACAAGTGCGCCATACCGGCGCGAAAATGAGGCTCTGACTATGATTAGGGAAAGCCCCTATAGAATAAAGTGTCTAAAACAGTGCCTGCCGATATTATTTTACAAAAAATACCCAGATTAAATGATTCCTCAAGGCTAAATATGTGTAAATATGATCGATTTAGCCCAGAAAATGTCTACAGTCTTAATAAGCCCTTGTGAAGCCCTTATTTACTGTCTGAATAAAAATGGCTTACCGGATCCCATAGGGAAAATGACAGCTTCCAGCATTACATCGTCTTGTTAGAATGTGTCATACCTCAAGCAGCAAAAGACTGCTCACTGTTCCCCCAACTGAAGTTAATTCCTCTCAACAGTCCTGTGTGGAACAGCCATGGATTTTAGTAACGGTTGCTAAAATCATTTTCCTCATACAAACAGAAATCTTCATCTCTTTTCTGTTTCAGAGTAAATAGTACATACCAGCACTATTTTAAAATAACAAACTCTTGATTGAATAATAAAAACTACAGTTAAACACTAAAAAACTCTAAGCCATCTCCGTGGAGATGTTGCCTGTACAACGGCAAAGAGAATGACTGGGGTAGGCGGAGCCTAGGAGGGATCATGTGACCAGCTTTGCTGGGCTCTTTGCCATTTCCTGTTGGGGAAGAGAATATCCCACAAGTAAGGATGACGCCGTGGACCGGACACACCTATGTTGGAGAAACCTACATTTAAACACCACATACTCTTAACCATCTCCGTGGAGATGTTGCCTGTGCAACGGCAAAGAGAATGACTGGGGTGGGCGGAGCCTAGGAGGGACTATATGGCCAGCTTTGCTGGGACTCTTTGCCATTTCCTGTTGGGGAAGAGATATTCCCACAAGTAAGGATGACGCCGTGGACCGGACACACCAATGTTGGAGAAAATATGTATCAAATTAACCTTTTTTTTTTGGGGGGGGGGGGCCTTAGATTCTTGCATCTGGGCCCTGTGGTTTCTAGTTACGCCTCTGGCGGCATCACTACTACAAACACCTGTGCGGCATAACTGTTACAGACACACACCCACACATGTGCACCTGCTAGATTTCTGCCTTATTATGCCTTACCTATTTCACAAGACAGTCTAGTCCCACAGCTACTGACAGTGCAACTTTAAATCAGCACCATTCCCGCCATATACCTTTTGCAGCATCCCTTAAGTCTGTAAAGATGCAACTAGGCTCTGCCAAAAGTCTTTGCCTGCAGATCACTGTAGCTCCAACATTGGCTAGCATAAATGCTTACACCTGACTGGCTACCCCCAGTGGCCAAGTGAAAAAATAAACCTGTAACAAGGGGAAATGATTTATGCAAAACCTGTGTGTTACAGACCAGATCTGTTTACGCAGCATTTAGTTTGTGCACACGGCTACAGCGCCTGTTTTTATACTTTAGCATATTTCTTTTGTACAGATTACTGATGGAATGCAAAGACGGTCTCAGACCATCAGCACGCGAGGCTTTACAGCCATTGGAACCTGACAAATCAAGTAAAAAGAAGAGGGAAATACAAACAGTAATTCGTCCTCATAAAATAATAACTGCCCTTTTTTAAATTCAGAAATCACCTTCTTGCTGGAAAGAAAGATTTAGTAATGTACTCGCCAGGACCTATTTCATGACTGATTTTACTGAACACCCAGCTAAAACTTCAGCTGATATTAAGCTAAAATTACATTTTTTCAATGTTTGTTGCACAGATGATCAGTCAGTTTATGTTAAATGATGCAATTCATTTGTGCTTTTGATAGTTTAATAACAGAAAAGGTTTTAAAAATACAAAGTATTACACTGCCCCGCCCAGCTACTTCACAATACCACCCCAGCGGGAGAACATTGTATATGAATTTATATTTAAATGAAACACAGTCTCTGTTTCAGTCCTTTTTTGGCTGCTATTGTGATGATCCTGTAAGTAATGCAGATTACAGAAGGCCCCTTTCCTAATGCAGCTAATATTTTCATATTTACAGAGCAAGATCAAATTCTTATTATAAAACCCAAAACAACTCATTACAGGAAAGCAGGGGTATTTGGCAGCCGGCCCAATAAGAGTGTAAATAAGCTGCAATGTTGTTTAACATTCAGATACCCGGTAGCAACACACACGGGCACCACACCACTAACGGGTTAAGCCCAGAGGAGAGGAAATGTAAGCTCATGACTTAACTACTGGCAGCAAATAAAAATGCGCTTTACAGACATAGAACGGGATTATATTAATACAGTAATATTCTATATTTTGATATTATAAAGCTCCTTGGCAGAGGCACCTTTCGGTAGCTGGCTCCTTGAGTCATAGTTATGGACAGCATTAACATTGCACCCGAAGTTCACATAGCAAATTGTATGAATTGTAGGCAGCAGTTAGGGCATTGCGTACAGATGAGACTAGTGCCAGGGAGCTGGTGTGTATCATACAGAACTACTGACCTGTCTCCACGTCCTGGACATAGAAGTGCAGATTGTCCATGATCTCTGTCACCAGTACAGGCTTATAATGAACATTTCGTTCCTTCTCCTCCACCACCGTCACTATCTCCTCCAGTGGTTTCTCTTCAAACGCGGCCCAGACCTGCAATAGTCAGACAACAACAAAGGCATGAGAGAGGAGACCTCTTGATTCTACCTCACTAGACCAGGACAGTTTAAAGGAATACAACAGTCAATAATAAACCCATTTTATATTTATAACAAAAGTTTTTATACGTTACTTTATTATAAAATAAATCTCTTTCTCTGCCTATGCTTTGTTGAAACCTAGCTACACGGAGAACGCTAGGTATAACTTTGTTACAGACACACATGGCAGTCAAATAGTGCTCTAGACATCTGCCTGTCACCATTTGCTGTCCTGGAAAGAAGTAATAAGGTACATTTCCTAATAGATGTTAATTGGAGGGCTTTTAAAGTGATATTAAAATGATTACAGGATCTAAAGAGCTTACTGTCTAACAGGTAAAATTAGCTGGCGGTGCAGTGTAACCCTGAACAGAAGGATTAGAGGACCATGGTACCTAGAGAACTTACAGTAAGAGGTACCTCCAGCTGGCACCCAGGGGCCACAGTTACTGCCAGCTGGAGGTCGAACAGGAGCCTTTCCTAGACTCACAGAAGCTTTGCTGGGCTCATGTGTTCACAGACTGGCACAGAGGGAATTAGGAGAAGATTGATAGCATTTCTCTGCACTCTCAAAGAGACATCCCCAGTCAGAATGTAATTATTGGAGCTAAGTAAAGTCTGTTACAGGCTAAACAACTAGCAGTGTTCTTGTGTACAGCCTCTCTCCTTGTCACACCGTCCTCTATAACCTCAACAAAATGACACAGAGCCCCCAGCAGGTGGAGAAGAGACAGAGTGATGAATGGGACTGGACAGAGATGCTAATTACTCTAGATAAGCAGAGCGGTTCCTAAAGGCGAAGCGCTGCAACTGCAAAGCTCACAGCACTGTCGTCTTATTGTTACAATGCTACACAATGACAACATTAAATGCTAACTTTTATACAATATTCCAAACTCTATATAAAAACTCACTAAACAAGGAAATGGACTGCACTCTTAAACCGGACTAGGTACAAATCCTATGACACCGCTAAGCTCACAGCATTGGGCACAGACAGCTGAGCAGCTTTCAGTGAGTGACTCAAGCAGTTAACCCCAGACAAGCCGGGGCACAAACAGAAAATACTGACTAAAAGGATACGCTTAATAGCACCTCTGGATCCCATATGGAATATCCCCTAACCGCATGAAGCAGAGATGGGCCAAAACTAAAACATAACTTATTAAAACCAAAAATGAAAAATAAAAGCACAAGAATAGGTCTGTGAAAATGATTCAAACACCAGCGTGTAGGCGCCTAATTAGCCAACTGTAATACGGCTGGGTCTCATTGCGTAAATAACAAATTCACAGTTGTGGCCTTTGTATAATAAATTTGTTTCCCCAAAAATCACTGTTTTGTGTTTTAATAAGGTATGTTTCAGTTTTCAGTCATTGGTACATGTAATTGCATGTGTGTATGTACTTATGCCTGTAAAGCATGTGTCCCTCTGTAAGCAAGTCACTGGTACATGTATTTGCTTGTGTGTATGTACTTATGCCTGTAAAGCACGTGTCCCTCTGTAAGCAAGTCACTGGTACATGTATTTGCATGTGTGTATGTACTTATACCTGTAAAGCACACGTGTTCCTCTGTAAGCAAGTCATTGGTACATGTAATTGCATGTGTGTATGTACTTATACCTGTAAAGCACACATGTCCCTCGGTAAGCAAGTCATTGGTACATGTAATTGCATGTGTGTATGTACTTATGCCTGTAAAGCACACGTGTCCCTCTGTAAGCAAGTCACTGGTACATGTATTTGCATGTGTGTATGTACTTATGCCTGTAAAGCACACGTGTTCCTCTGTAAGCAAGTCATTGGTACATGTAATTGCATGTGTGTATGTACTTATGCCTGTAAAGCACACATGTCCCTCTGTAAGCAAGTCACTGGTACATGTATTTGCATGTGTGTATGTACTTATACCTGTAAAGCACGCGTGTCCCTCGGTAAGCAAGTCACTGGTACATGTAATTGCTTGTGTGTA
This sequence comes from Bombina bombina, assembly GCF_027579735.1. NCBI lineage: Eukaryota > Metazoa > Chordata > Amphibia > Anura > Bombinatoridae > Bombina > Bombina bombina. The sequence continues at coordinate 19,904,639 of NC_069504.1, read as the reverse complement.
TGTACTTATACCTGTAAAGCACGCGTCCCTCTGTAAGCAAGTCATTGGTACATGTAATTGCATGTGTGTATGTACTTATGCCTGTAAAGCACGCGTCCCTCTGTAAGCAAGTCACTGGTACATGTAATTGCTTGTGTGTATGTACTTATACCTGTAAAGCACACGCGTGTCCCTCTGTAAGCAAGTCACTGGTACATGTAATTGCATGTGTGTATGTACTTATGCCTGTAAAGCACAGGTGTCTCTCTGTAAGCAAGTCACTGGTACATGTAATTGCTTGTGTGTATGTACTTATGCCTGTAAAGCACACGTGTCTCTCTGTAAGCAAGTCACTGGTACATGTATTTGCATGTGTGTATGTACTTATGCCTGTAAAGCACACGCGTGTCCCTCTGTAAGCAAGTCACTGGTACATGTATTTGCTTGTGTGTATGTACTTATGCCTGTAAAGCACACGTGTCTCTGTGTAAGCAAGTCACTGGTACATGTATTTGCTTGTGTGTATGTACTTATACCTGTAAAGCACACGCGTGTCCTTCTGTAAGCAAGTCACTGGTACATGTAATTGCATGTGTGTATGTACTTATGCCTGTAAAGCACACGTGTCCCTCTGTAAGCAAGTCACTGGTACATGTGATTGCTTGTGTGTATGTACTTATGCCTGTAAAGCACACATGTCCCTCTGTAAGCAAGTCACTGGTACATGTATTTGCATGTGTGTATGTACTTATACCTGTAAAGCACGCGTGTCCCTCGGTAAGCAAGTCACTGGTACATGTAATTGCTTGTGTGTATGTACTTATGCCTGTAAAGCACGCGTCCCTCTGTAAGCAAGTCATTGGTACATGTAATTGCATGTGTGTATGTACTTATGCCTGTAAAGCACACGTGTCCCTCTGTAAGCAAGTCACTGGTACATGTATTTGCATGTGTGTATGTACTTATGCCTGTAAAGCACACGTGTTCCTCTGTAAGCAAGTCACTGGTACATGTATTTGCATGTGTGTATGTACTTATGCCTGTAAAGCACACGTGTCCCTCTGTAAGCAAGTCACTGGTACATGTATTTGCATGTGTGTATGTACTTATGCCTGTAAAGCACACGTGTCCCTCTGTAAGCAAGTCACTGGTACATGTGATTGCTTGTGTGTATGTACTTATGCCTGTAAAGCACACGTGTCCCTCTGTAAGCAAGTCAGTGGTACATGTATTTGCTTGTGTGTATGTACTTATGCCTGTAAAGCACACGTGTCCCTCTGTAAGCAAGTCACTAGTACATGTATTTGCATGTGTGTATGTACTTATACCTGTAAAGCACGCGTGTCCCTCGGTAAGCAAGTCACTGGTACATGTAATTGCTTGTGTGTATGTACTTATGCCTGTAAAGCACGCGTCCCTCTGTAAGCAAGTCATTGGTACATGTAATTGCATGTGTGTATGTACTTATGCCTGTAAAGCACACGTGTCCCTCTGTAAGCAAGTCACTGGTACATGTATTTGCATGTGTGTATGTACTTATGCCTGTAAAGCACACGTGTTCCTCTGTAAGCAAGTCACTGGTACATGTATTTGCATGTGTGTATGTACTTATGCCTGTAAAGCACACGTGTCCCTCTGTAAGCAAGTCACTGGTACATGTGATTGCTTGTATGTATGTACTTATGCCTGTAAAGCACACAGGTCCCTCTGTAAGCAAGTCACTGGTACATGTATTTGCATGTGTGTATGTACTTATACCTGTAAAGCACGCGTGTCCCTCGGTAAGCAAGTCACTGGTACATGTAATTGCTTGTGTGTATGTACTTATGCCTGTAAAGCACGCGTCCCTCTGTAAGCAAGTCATTGGTACATGTAATTGCATGTGTGTATGTACTTATGCCTGTAAAGCACACGTGTTCCTCTGTAAGCAAGTCACTGGTACATGTGATTGCTTGTGTGTATGTACTTATGCCTGTAAAGCACACATGTCCCTCTGTAAGCAAGTCACTGGTACATGTATTTGCATGTGTGTATGTACTTATACCTGTAAAGCACACGTGTCCCTCTGTAAGCAAGTCACTGGTACATGTATTTGCATGTGTGTATGTACTTATACCTGTAAAGCACGCGTGTCCCTCGGTAAGCAAGTCACTGGTACATGTAATTGCTTGTGTGTATGTACTTATGCCTGTAAAGCATGCGTCCCTCTGTAAGCAAGTCATTGGTACATGTAATTGCATGTGTGTATGTACTTATGCCTGTAAAGCACGCGTCCCTCTGTAAGCAAGTCACTGGTACATGTAATTGCTTGTGTGTATGTACTTATACCTGTAAAGCACACGCGTGTCCCTCTGTAAGCAAGTCACTGGTACATGTAATTGCATGTGTGTATGTACTTATGCCTGTAAAGCACAGGTGTCTCTCTGTAAGCAAGTCACTGGTACATGTAATTGCTTGTGTGTATGTACTTATGCCTGTAAAGCACACATGTCCCTCGGTAAGCAAGTCACTGGTACATGTATTTGCATGTGTGTATGTACTTATGCCTGTAAAGCACACGTGTCCCTCTGTAAGCAAGTCACTGGTACATGTAATTGCTTGTGTGTATGTACTTATACCTGTAAAGCACGTGTCCCTCTGTAAGCAAGTCACTGGTACATGTAATTGCATGTGTGTATGTACTTATGCCTGTAAAGCACACGTGTCCCTCTGTAAGCAAGTCACTGGTACATGTAATTGCTTGTGTGTATGTACTTATGCCTGTAAAGCACACGTGTCCCTCTGTAAGCAAGTCACTGGTACATGTATTTGCATGTGTGTATGTACTTATGCCTGTAAAGCACACGCGTGTCCCTCTGTAAGCAAGTCATTGGTACATGTTTTTGCTTGTGTGTATGTACTTATGCCTGTAAAGCACACATGTCCCTCTGTAAGCAAGTCAGTGGTACATGTATTTGCTTGTGTGTATGTACTTATGCCTGTAAAGCACACGTGTCCCTCTGTAAGCAAGTCACTGGTACATGTATTTGCATGTGTGTATGTACTTATACCTGTAAAGCACGCGTGTCCCTCGGTAAGCAAGTCACTGGTACATGTAATTGCTTGTGTGTATGTACTTATGCCTGTAAAGCACGCGTCCCTCTGTAAGCAAGTCATTGGTACATGTAATTGCATGTGTGTATGTACTTATGCCTGTAAAGCACACGTGTTCCTCTGTAAGCAAGTCACTGGTACATGTGATTGCTTGTGTGTATGTACTTATGCCTGTAAAGCACACATGTCCCTCTGTAAGCAAGTCACTGGTACATGTATTTGCATGTGTGTATGTACTTATGCCTGTAAAGCACACGTGTCCCTCTGTAAGCAAGTCACTGGTACATGTATTTGCATGTGTGTATGTACTTATACCTGTAAAGCACACGTGTCCCTCTGTAAGCAAGTCACTGGTACATGTATTTGCATGTGTGTATGTACTTATGCCTGTAAAGCACACGTGTCCCTCTGTAAGCAAGTCACTGGTACATGTATTTGCATGTGTGTATGTACTTATACCTGTAAAGCACACGTGTCCCTCTGTAAGCAAGTCACTGGTACATGTATTTGCATGTGTGTATGTACTTATACCTGTAAAGCACGCGTGTCCCTCGGTAAGCAAGTCACTGGTACATGTAATTGCTTGTGTGTATGTACTTATGCCTGTAAAGCACGCGTCCCTCTGTAAGCAAGTCATTGGTACATGTAATTGCATGTGTGTATGTACTTATGCCTGTAAAGCACGCGTCCCTCTGTAAGCAAGTCACTGGTACATGTAATTGCTTGTGTGTATGTACTTATACCTGTAAAGCACACGCGTGTCCCTCTGTAAGCAAGTCACTGGTACATGTAATTGCATGTGTGTATGTACTTATGCCTGTAAAGCACAGGTGTCTCTCTGTAAGCAAGTCACTGGTACATGTAATTGCTTGTGTGTATGTACTTATGCCTGTAAAGCACACATGTCCCTCGGTAAGCAAGTCACTGGTACATGTATTTGCATGTGTGTATGTACTTATGCCTGTAAAGCACACGTGTCCCTCTGTAAGCAAGTCACTGGTACATGTAATTGCTTGTGTGTATGTACTTATACCTGTAAAGCACGTGTCCCTCTGTAAGCAAGTCACTGGTACATGTAATTGTATGTGTGTATGTACTTATGCCTGTAAAGCACACGTGTCCCTCTGTAAGCAAGTCACTGGTACATGTAATTGCTTGTGTGTATGTACTTATGCCTGTAAAGCACACGCGTGTCCCTCTGTAAGCAAGTCACTGGTACATGTATTTGCTTGTGTGTATGTACTTATGCCTGTAAAGCACACGTGTCTCTCTGTAAGCAAGTCACTGGTACATGTAATTGCATGTGTGTATGTACTTATGCCTGTAAAGCACACGCGTGTCCCTCTGTAAGCAAGTCACTGGTACATGTATTTGCTTGTGTGTATGTACTTATGCCTGTAAAGCACACGTGTCTCTCTGTAAGCAAGTCACTGGTACATGTATTTGCTTGTGTGTATGTACTTATACCTGTAAAGCACACGCGTGTCCTTCTGTAAGCAAGTCACTGGTACATGTAATTGCATGTGTGTATGTACTTATACCTGTAAAGCACGCGTGTCCCTCGGTAAGCAAGTCACTGGTACATGTATTTGCTTGTGTGTATGTACTTATGCCTGTAAAGCACACGTGTCCCTCTGTAAGCAAGTCACTGGTACATGTATTTGCATGTGTGTATGTACTTATGCCTGTAAAGCACACGCGTGTCCCTCTGTAAGCAAGTCATTGGTACATGTTTTTGCTTGTGTGTATGTACTTATGCCTGTAAAGCACACATGTCCCTCTGTAAGCAAGTCAGTGGTACATGTATTTGCTTGTGTGTATGTACTTATGCCTGTAAAGCACACGTGTCCCTCTGTAAGCAAGTCACTGGTACATGTAATTGCATGTGTGTATGTACTTATGCCTGTAAAGCACGTGTCCCTCTGTAAGCAAGTCATTGGTACATGTATTTGCATGTGTGTATGTACTTATGCCTGTAAAGCACGCGTGTCCCTCTGTAAGCAAGTCATTGGTACATGTATTTGCATGTGTGTATTTACTTATGTCTGTAAAGCACGTGTCCCTCTGTAAGCAAGTCATTGGTACATGTAATTGCATGTGTGTATGTACTTATACCTGTAAAGCACACGCGTGTCCCTCTGTAAGCAAGTCACTGGTACATGTAATTGCATGTGTGTATTTACTTATGCCTGTAAAGCACACGTGTCCCTCTGTAAGCAAGTCACTGGTACATGTAATTGCATGTGTGTATGTACTTATACCTGTAAAGCACACGCGTGTCCCTTTGTAAGCAAGTCACTGGTACATGTAATTGCTTGTGTGTATGTACTTATACCTGTAAAGCACACGTGTCCCTCTGTAAGCAAGTCACTGGTACATGTAATTGCATGTGTGTATGTACTTATACCTGTAAAGCACACGCGTGTCCCTTTGTAAGCAAGTCACTGGTACATGTAATTGCTTGTGTATATGTACTTATACCTGTAAAGCACACGCGTGTCCTTCTGTAAGCAAGTCACTGGTACATGTAATTGCTTGTGTGTATGTACTTATACCTGTAAAGCACACGCGTGTCCCTCTGTAAGCAAGTCACTGGTACATGTAAATGCTTGTGTGTATGTACTTATGCCTGTAAAGCACACGTGTCCCTCTGTAAGCAAGTCACTGGTACATGTATTTGCATGTGTGTATGTACTTATGCCTGTAAAGCACACGTGTCCCTCTGTAAGCAAGTCACTGGTACATGTAATTGCATGTGTGTATGTACTTATGCCTGTAAAGCACACGCGTGTCCTTCTGTAAGCAAGTCACTGGTACATGTATTTGCATGTGTGTATGTACTTATGCCTGTAAAGCACACGTGTGTATGTACTTATGCCTGTAAAGCACACGTGTCCCTCTGTAAGCAAGTCACTGGTACATGTATTTGCATGTGTGTATGTACTTATGCCTGTAAAGCACACGTGTCCCTCTGTAAGCAAGTCACTGGTACATGTAATTGCATGTGTGTATGTACTTATACCTGTAAAGCACACGCGTGTCCTTCTGTAAGCAAGTCACTGGTACATGTATTTGCATGTGTGTATGTACTTATATCTGTAAAGCACACGCGTGTCCTTCTGTAAGCAAGTCACTGGTACATGTATTTGCATGTGTGTATGTACTTATACCTGTAAAGCACACACTTGTCCTTCTGTAAGCAAGTCACTGGTACATGTATTTGCATGTGTGTATGTACTTATACCTGTAAAGCACACGCTTGTCCTTCTGTAAGCAAGTCACTGGTACATGTATTTGCATGTGTATATGTACTTATACCTGTAAAGCACATGTGTCCCTTTGTAAGCAAGTCACTGGTACATGTATTTGCATGTGTGTATGTACTTATACCTGTAAAGCACACGCGTGTCCTTCTGTAAGCAAGTCACTGGTACATGTAATTGCATGTGTGTATGTACTTATACCTGTAAAGCACACGCGTGTCCTTCTGTAAGCAAGTCACTGGTACATGTAATTGCATGTGTGTATGTACTTATACCTGTAAAGCACACGCGTGTCCCTCTGTAAGCAAGTCACTGGTACATGTATTTGCATGTGTGTATGTACTTATACCTGTAAAGCACACGCGTGTCCTTCTGTAAGCAAGTCACTGGTACATGTAATTGCATGTGTGTATGTACTTATACCTGTAAAGCACACGCGTGTCCCTCTGTAAGCAAGTCACTGGTACATGTATTTGCATGTGTGTATGTACTTATACCTGTAAAGCACACACTTGTCCTTCTGTAAGCAAGTCACTGGTACATGTATTTGCATGTGTGTATGTACTTATACCTGTAAAGCACACGCTTGTCCTTCTGTAAGCAAGTCACTGGTACATGTATTTGCATGTGTATATGTACTTATACCTGTAAAGCACATGTGTCCCTTTGTAAGCAAGTCACTGGTACATGTAATTGCATGTGTGTATGTACTTATACCTGTAAAGCACACGCGTGTCCTTCTGTAAGCAAGTCACTGGTACATGTATTTGCATGTGTGTATGTACTTATATCTGTAAAGCACACGCGTGTCCTTCTGTAAGCAAGTCACTGGTACATGTATTTGCATGTGTGTATGTACTTATACCTGTAAAGCACACACTTGTCCTTCTGTAAGCAAGTCACTGGTACATGTATTTGCATGTGTGTATGTACTTATACCTGTAAAGCACACGCTTGTCCTTCTGTAAGCAAGTCACTGGTACATGTATTTGCATGTGTATATGTACTTATACCTGTAAAGCACATGTGTCCCTTTGTAAGCAAGTCACTGGTACATGTATTTGCATGTGTGTATGTACTTATACCTGTAAAGCACACGCGTGTCCTTCTGTAAGCAAGTCACTGGTACATGTAATTGCATGTGTGTATGTACTTATACCTGTAAAGCACACGCGTGTCCTTCTGTAAGCAAGTCACTGGTACATGTAATTGCATGTGTGTATGTACTTATACCTGTAAAGCACACGCGTGTCCCTCTGTAAGCAAGTCACTGGTACATGTATTTGCATGTGTGTATGTACTTATACCTGTAAAGCACACGCGTGTCCTTCTGTAAGCAAGTCACTGGTACATGTAATTGCTTGTGTGTATGTACTTATACCTGTAAAGCACACGCGTGTCCTTCTGTAAGCAAGTCACTGGTACATGTAATTGCATGTGTGTATGTACTTATACCTGTAAAGCACACGCGTGTCCCTCTGTAAGCAAGTCACTGGTACATGTATTTGCATGTGTGTATGTACTTATACCTGTAAAGCACACGCGTGTCCTTCTGTAAGCAAGTCACTGGTACATGTAATTGCATGTGTATATGTACTTATACCTGTAAAGCACATGTGTCCCTTTGTAAGCAAGTCACTGGTACATGTAATTGCATGTGTGTATGTACTTATACCTGTAAAGCACACGCGTGTCCTTCTGTAAGCAAGTCACTGGTACATGTAATTGCATGTGTGTATGTACTTATACCTGTAAAGCACACGCGTGTCCTTCTGTAAGCAAGTCACTGGTACATGTAATTGCATGTGTGTATGTACTTATACCTGTAAAGCACACGCGTGTCCCTCTGTAAGCAAGTCACTGGTACATGTATTTGCATGTGTATATACTGTATGACACTGCATTGTGTGTCTGACCTTATAGATATATTAAAACCACAGTCTAATGTAAATCTGACATTTTGTTACTCCCGGCAGCAGCCTTTATTAGCCATTTCTTTTTACAGAACACCATGAAGAGGACACAAACTGGTAAGTGAATAGGTAAGTGTCTGGAGAATTCAATATCAGACATTGAGCTTTATATATGCAAGAAACATTCTTAGCTCTACCAAATTATTATCAGCAAGATGCTTTCAAGCGAAATCTGCAGCGTCAGCAGTAGAAAATGGAAACAGACTGCAGCAAGATTTCAAGTATTCTGTGTTCCCAAAGCTGGTACATTTATCAGCTAACAGAATCGGTGGTCACACAAATGCTGCCGTGTGGCTGTTTTAGGGTTACGTAGGGCTCACACACTGAAAACACTGAACATCTGCTAATGCAGCCAATTTGCAATATTACATCTTAAATGCAAGCAGTCATTTCCAGCTCCTATCATGCAATTCAGGCTGTACAATTTATTGTCTGTGGGAGTTGATTTAAGACTGAAATGCCAGAGTTTCATCCAGAAGCTACACTACTTGGCAAAGAAATGAAGGAAGGGAGGGAGAAGGAGGGAGGGAAAGCAGAGAGTGACAGAGGAAGATGGAGTCACTGATGAAGAGATATAGTGAAAGAGGAGAGGGTGGGATGGGCAGAAGGGAGGGAGGAGAGAGACACACAGAGAGAGAGACAGAGACACAGAGAGAGAGAGAGACAGAGAGAGAGAGACAGAGAGAGAGAGACAGAGAGAGAGAGACAGAGATAGACACAGAGAGAGAGAGACACACAGAGAGAGAGAGACACAGAGAGAGAGAGAGAGACAGAGAGACACAGAGAGAGAGAGACACAGAGAGAGAGAGAGAGAGAGAGAGAGAGACACAGAGAGAGAGAGAGAGAGAGACACAGAGAGAGAGAGAGAGACACAGAGAGAGAGAGAGAGAGAGAGAGACATACAGACAGAGATAGACAGAGAGACATACAGACAGAGAGAGAGAGAGACAGAGATAGACACAGAGAAATAGACAGAGAGAGACAGACAGACAGAGATAGAGAGAGACAGACAGAGAGACAGACAGACAGACAGAGAGAGAGACACACAGAGACAGACAGAGAGCGAGACACAGAGAGAGAGAGAGAGAGAGAGAGAGACACAGAGAGAGAAAGAAAGACACACAGAGAGACACAGGCAGAGAGAGACACAGGCAGAGAGAGACACAGGCAGAGAGAGACACAGGCAGAGAGAGACACAGGCAGAGAGAGACACAGACACAGAGAGAGACACAGACACAGAGAGAGACACACAGACACAGAGAGAGACACACAGACACAGAGAAACAGAGAGAGAGAGAGACACACAGACAGAGAGAGACACACAGACAGAGACACACAGACAGAGAGAGAGACACACAGACAGAGAGAGAGAGAGACACACAGACAGAGAGAGACACACAGACAGAGAGAGAGAGAGACACACAGACAGAGAGACACAAAGACAGAGAGACACAGAGACACACAGACACAGAGAGAGACACAGACACAGACAGAGAGAGACACAGACAGAGAGAGACACAGACAGAGAGAGACACAGACAGAGAGAGACACAGACACAGACAGAGAGAGACACAGACACAGACAGAGAGAG